>NC_135020.1:11732879-11875379 GCF_051020955.1 Megalopta genalis | reverse complement strand
AGACGGAAGGTGGTGGCTCGGGTGGGGAGAGCGGGATCCCCGGCGCGCGGGAGGAGGACGCCGAGGGGTAGCTTGGAAAGGGGATAGCGAGCGGAAGGACGGATGGCGGGACGAGGGGTGCTGGCGGGCCCAGTGGGGCGGACTGCCGCGGGGGGACGGGGGGGTGGTTAGCAGGAGAGGGTGAGTCTGTGGTGGTTGCACGCGATGTGTGCGCGACGGCTTGTAGCGGGCAACAGGAATAGGAATATGAATATTCCTGGTGTTGGCACAGCCTGCGGGATATATATTCAGGGGCGAGTCACAGCCCGCCCGCGGAAAAAAAGTCGACAATGCACCGAGGGGTTGCGATTTAAATGCAGTCACCGGCGATTGGCGAAGCCGCGGGGTGGTGGGCGTGGCCGTCGTGCCTTATGATTTTATATGTAGCCTCTTGATAGCTCCAGCTGCCCTCCCTTCCCAACCCCTGCCCCCCGTAGCCCCCTTCCCTTCCGCCGTCGACCATCCCCGGCCACCCTCTCCGCCCCGGTGCCAGACCTCTCTTCCTCCTCCTCCACCTCCACCTCTTCCTCGTCCGCCTTCGCCTCCTACTGCCTCCCCGTTCGTCTCCCCCCCTCCCTCCCTCCGGCGCGAAGCGGGCTGCATCCGCGTTCGAATGCATAAAATACACGTAAGTGCGAACGCTCTGTCCTCTTCCGACGTTTCTTCTTTCGATCTCGCTTGGTTCGAGTGTAACGCGCGTAATAGATGAAGAAAAGAGCGGGAGCCACCCTCGGCACGTCCACGAGAGCTAAAATGGAAAAATATTTTTCCATTTCACCCTTGCGACGCTGTGCTTCTTCCTTTACTTTAACCCCCTCCCTTTCTTTCTTTCTTCTTCTATCCTTTCTTCCTTCCTTCCTTCCTTCCTTCCTTCTTTCTTTCCTTCCTCGCTTGCTTCCTTTCCTCCTCCCTTCCTTCTTTCCTTCTTCGCTTGCTTGCGTCTTTCCTTCTTTCCTTCTTTCCCTCTTTCCCTTTTCCCTTCCTTCCTTTCTTCTTCCTTTCCTTCCTTCTGTTCTCTTTCTTTCTTCCTTCTTTCCTTCTTTGCTTGCTTTCCTCCTTCCTTTCTTCTCTTCCCCCTTCCTTCCTTCCTTCTTTCCTTCCTTAATTTCTACCTTACTTCGCTGTTCAGACGCGCACACGTGACTTACCAACCCCCTTCTACCCCCGAGGGTCAGTTCTTTTCGGCCGACCATACAGACGGACTCCGATTCCATAGCTGTCTCTGATGAAGCGATGATTTACCGCGACGAGACTTTGCGGATCCCTTTGATTCGTCTACTTTCGGTGCCGGTCGTGATTCCTGGCGTCGAGAAAATAAATTTTAGTGACGCACGCAACTTCGGTTTGTCACGGAGACTTGGGGATGTGACAATGGCGGCTACTATCTGTCGATAGTACTTACACATATTACTGTGATGCAGCTAAGTTATTAAGCGAATTACTTACACGATTAGAAATAAATTGCGGAGGGTTTGGGCATTTGAAACAGCTTCGGTCCTGTAAAATTCGGTTCGAAAGAATATGTAACAATGTCTTTGGTTCTGACATTGTAGCTGCAAAATCTGAAGACCCTTAAATAAATTTCAGTCAATGATCCTAAATGTCATTGCTTGATAACAACATTTGTCATGATACATAAGAGCTAATTTCTACTGAAATTGATTTGAAAGGAATTTAAGGAATTTGAAGAAAGCTTTACAAAGAATCGAGCTTCGCCAATGCTTATGTCAATATCAAAAATTTTATTTGTTTTTTCCTGCTAATGTACTAAAATTACTGATTCGGTTCTGACAGTGTAATAGCAAAATCTGAAGACCCTTAAATAAACCTCAGTCAATGCTCCGAAATGTTATCGCTTGATAACATTTGTCACGATACATAAGAGCTAATTTGTACTGAAATTGATTTGAAAGGAATTTAAGAAAAATCTGAGGAAAGCTTTACAAGGAATCGAGCTTCGTTAATTCTTATGTCAATATCAAAAATTTTATTTGTTTTTCCCTGCTAATGTACTCAAATTACTGATTCGGTTCTGACAGTGTAATAACAAAATCTGAAGGCCCTTAAATAACCCTCAGTCTCAATGCTCCGAAATGTCATTGCTTGATAATAACATTTGTCACGATATATAAGAACTAATTTTCACTCAAATTGATTTGAAAGGAATTTATAGAATTTTTAAAGAAAGATTTACAACGAATCGAGCTTCGCCAATTCTTATATCAATATCACAAATTTTATTTGTTTCTTCCTGCTAATGTACTAAAACTACTGATTTTGTTCTGACAGTCTAACAGCAAAATCTGGAGACCCTTAAATAAACCTCAGTCAATGCTCCGAAATGTCATTGCTTGATAACATTTGTCACGATACATAACAGCTAATCTTCACTAAAAGTGATTTGAAAAGAATTTAAGGAATTTAAAGAAAGATTTGCAAACAATCAAGCTTCGTCAATTCTTATCTCAATATCAAAAATTTGTTCAACGATTCGCTAAACTTGCAGCCTTTAAGCACCGTATTCCAGCACACATTTGCCACGAATCTAAATTAATTAATAATCATATACCTAAAAACCGTAGAAATCTGCAGCTCGTACATCAAGAAGAATATACAGAAAATGTTCAAGACGATTGTTGCGAAGTACTGTGACAACTCATGTTCGAATCACTCGGTAATATCGAGCGATCCTCCAGATGCTGCTGGACGGATAATGAAACTTCGCGGAAGCATCGATGAAGATCGTTCGAGGGTCGGGTTCGCCATTACTTCCACCACATCCTTGGTTTTAACAAACCTATAAATTCCGATCGACCACTTGACCGGGGATAGAAGTAATACCGTAACGAATTTTCCACCTGCTCCCCCCTCCTCGCTCCCCCTGTCCACGTAATATCGTTCCAGATAACGCGGACGAGGACCACGTGGGCTCGCCGCATCGATGCAGATTGCAGGCTGAGGATTAATAGATAGCGGGCGTCGAAGGGTCCTCTTGCTCCTTGTGTTTAGCTGTTTCAGCACATTAATATTCATACGGCTCCGGTGCCCCCCTCCCCGTCCGCCTCGCCGCGCCGTTCCTCCCCCGCCTACGCAACCCTCGGCGAGATCCTCCACCCCCTCGGTGGAACCGTCGCGTTACGACTGTCGTGGCAGGTCACCACTGCATTTTTTTCGAAATCTCGGGGGGGTACACAACGCTGGGAGGCGTACAAACAATTTTCCCTCTAGACCTGGTCGCGACACTTGGAAAAAATCGCTGCTCTGTCAGAAAGGGGGTGGAAGAGTCGAGGACCTTCGAAGATCCTGACGAGCGTCTCGCGTTTAGGAAGCGTGGATTGAGTAACTGAATTCATAAGTTGACGTCGGGGGGCCGGGCGGGGGTAGTATTCGTGGACTAAGAAAGGAATTGCGTCTTAAAGTCGTGCGAATTGAAGCCTAGATTTAGGTTATGTTTTGTATAATTCTTTTTGCGATATCTATAGTAAATTCTTCCTGATTTTTCTTCAGCTTGTGAACAGAAATGGACAATTTTGGGAGAGGTGACACGATTATTCGAGCCTAGCGACTCATTTTTATATTTGCAATACAAAAACGAGGAGCAAGGTTATTTCTTTGTTTACAAGCTGAAGGAAAATTAGGGAAAAATTGCTGTTTATGGAATTATTAGCAGACTATACGTGTGCCTTTATTCTTAAGAATTTATGCTACGTTTCTATCTTCTATGTAATCTATAGATCGTTGATCTATGCAATGAACACTTACTGGATGCAGATATATTATTTAAAGTATATGAAACATTCAAATATTAACGAATAGTTGTTATTAGGTTGCGGTCCTGTATGCGAAATGAAAATCATCTCCGTTGACTCCAACGAACATGAGTCAAGTAAAAATGTCTTTCCATCTTCTATAATTTTAGTGAGTTGAAAATAATACATATATGTTTATAAATTTTTTCACAATGTTTTCATTCTTTTAAATTTCATCCAGTCGTTTTTATTTTGAATGCACAAAATCTGTGGTCTAGTTATTATTAACACTAGATTTACGAAGTAAATCTAGTAGTAAAACGTCTTATTGTTATTTTTAAAAAAGATAACAATAAGACGTTTATTCTGATTTTGGACAAGTATTATTGTAACATTTGCCGTAAGCAACATATAAATTGCATAAATAACTCAAAAATATATCTTTACGATACAAATAATCGTGCATTAATATGTTTCATTTAATTGACGAAAGTCGTCTTACTATTCCTCAAAAATGAATATTTGTACTTATTTAACACAAACATTAATATCGACGAAATATTCTTTTCCTTTACAAATCCGTACACGTCACGAGTGCATAAAAATCTACAGTATAAATAAGCACATTAAATTCCGTCGAACAGCAACATTGACTCTCGACTTTCGTCAATAAAATTCGAATAGATACGATATAATCGCGCGTTTATCCGATACAAAGATTGATTGGCTGCGCGTATCGGGACCCCAATAGCGTCTAGACGAACGTCAGTTTCCATCCCCGAAGGTTGAACACGGCGAACCTGCCGAAAGAGACAACGAAGCTGCCGATTCTCGAGAGGTCCGTGCTCCCACGTTTGCGGAAACTTCCCTCCCGACTTTGCATTCTTCTCATCGTCAGACACATCCTCTACCGTAAAGCGGGGTCGGAAGGAGTGTTACTAGCCTAACTAGCGTGCTTCCATGTATGACACTACACGTGTCAAGGCCACTAGAGCCGAAGTGCCAGAAGATTCACCGGGTTTGTTAGTAGAGGCCTGTTGCATCTTCGATAGCCTCGGGCCACGCTGAAAAATCCGTGGAAAGCCTCCGTTTCACGAGGGCCAAGAAAATGCCGAGAAGTGCCAAAAGCGGCAGACTACTTCTTAACCACTTCGAGCATCTCGAGACACGCGTCGTCCAAGATTCTAAACCGCGATATACTAACCAGAGGATTGTCGGGCTCCCTCCGGTGCCTTCTTTCCGCGAGTTTCGCGCGAACCGCGCTGGACTGTTTTAAGGGAAAACTTTTTCTTCTAGGGAATGAAAATCGTGGCAAGATCGTCGACTCTGTTGATCAACATATTATCGACTTCGTGTTTAACAATCGTTTTTCGTTGTTTCTCTTCGGTAGAGATTAACGACAGATTTTTATAAGAACTTTCGGAAACATCGACGAGTTTTTATCGAAGCTTGCGAGCTTCGATTGGAAGATTCAGTGTATAACTGCGTGATTTTATAACGCAGGCAAAATGATATGTAAAAGAACTTGAAATTCGTGCGTATTTTTTGGACAATGAAATCATTTTGAAAAGTATAATTTTAATATAGTCTACGAATTTGGAATTTGAAGGTTACTCGAGTAACAGAAAACAGATCAAAAAATGAACATTAATGGAATCTCTACTTCATTCATGTCACAAAAAACATTTTCATCGAAAAAATCAGTATTTTTTGCTTCAAAATATTATAATATAATATTAAATATATATAAATATTATAATATTATATATATATATATATATATATATATATATATATATATATATATATATATAATATTATAATATATATAGTATACATTTTTATTCACGTTTGAATAAAATAATTGACGAAACCTAGAAATCGCGGAAAGATCGCGTTATTAACCCGTCAAAATGACGTATCACTAACTTTTTAATCTACGATTATTCATATCCTAAAGATTATTTATTAAACTTAAATCTAATGTCATCGATAAAAAAGGTCAAATCAATTTACATATTTTTACGGCAAATTACTTACAGCAAACGTTACGACAACACTTGTTAAAAATCAGCACGAATGTCTCATCGTCACTTTAATAAACTAACACGGAACAGCTGTTTTTCGTGCTGCGTGAATCAAACGTTCAAGCAACGCCCAAGAATTTCCGCGCGAACGCGAACAAACGAATTACTGCACACGACAAAAAAGATTTCACGACACACGGAAGACAATTCAGCCTTAATTTCGTCGGTTTCCAGTGCAACATTCGAACAGCTTTCGATGATCGTTTTTAACGAAACCCCCGCGCGCGCGCGCGCTGTTCCATCGATACGTCACCGGGGACAAAGGGTTCGTTCAGCGAACGAATCCCTCGGAACAATTTGCCGATCGGCCGAATAATAAGAAAGCTGTATCATCCGGCACCGCGCTGGATCTCCTGGCCCTTCATCGCGCGAACCTATTCAAACGTCTTCCACTTTCTAATCCCGAGACGAAAAAGCTTGAGCGCCGAGAGCGTGGCTCCTCTGAAAATAGAAAACAGGAAGAGCCCGTCAGCGGGCCGACAACTCCTCCGATCGCCTTTAAATGACTAATCAAGTAGTCGGCCGTAATTATGTCTCGGCGGGCCTGTGTTGCGACGCATCGTTACCACACACCTTCTCCAGCGTCCTCGTCTCGATCGCCGGCGAGCATCGATCGCCGATCGATTTTCTGAAGCGAGTCCGCGTTCGTCTCCCATATGGCCGGCCGGCCACGTCGAGATTGACGTGGCATTTCACGCCGTTAAATTACAATTATCACTGTAACCTGGCCCGGTTTCTCCGTATTAAGCGATCCGCCAACGAATTATAGCCTCGTTCGGAGCAGCGATACTTTGGACAAGACATGGGTCGCTTCGGGCCTCGAAGCGGTCGTGTTTCTCTTTCCTATTGTGTAATCGTAATATAATTAATTGCGATCTCGCTGTTGGAACGCTGACGCGTGAGCCGCGGCAAGCTCGATGATTAAGAACAAATAGGAACTTTGAAAGGATAAACTAGCGTGCGGAAGCGTGTCTGTCAGCGTTAATTAACGTTAGGTTTTCGTCCGTGGCCGGTATTTTGAAGACTTTCAGTTCGATGTCGGGGTTAATCGCTTTTGGAAGAGTATTTAATGAATATCTCTTCGAAACAATTACGACGGAGATGAACGAGACTGCAAGCTGCGACGACATTTTGAGAATAGTTTTATTATACATTTAACCGACATTTTAGCGTATAATAAATTCTCTGCGAAGGACATTTTCAGAACACAGTATAATAAATTCTCCGCAATTGTCCCTCGGCTTGTGAACAAAAATGGACAATTTAAGAAGAGCAGACTCGATTATTCGAGTCTGCGACTCCTCTCAAATTACCCAGTTCTGTTCAAAAGCTGAGGGACAATTAGAGAGAATTTATTTTGAATACCGTTCTCGACTAACTAGAATCGCCGACAAAAATTTCCCAGCGACATGGAAACCGATAATTAACCGTTCGAGTCCGAGGGATAATTCAGAAAACACGGTCGAAAAATGCCGAACAGCGTGGCAGCGCTTGTCTTGACCCTTTGCTCTAGAGTGGCGACTCCGAGGTACCGCTAAAATTTGTTGTACCACGTTTTAAGATAATTTTTATATTAACAAAGTTTCGATTCAAAAGATTGCTGAGAGTGCAATTATTGCGCGAGTCCTAAGCGTCAATTTCATGCACATAAAATGCATTTTGTCGCGTATGATAGAAATACTATAAGTTAGAAAAACGATTCTATATTTATAGTTAAAACAGCTTCGAGTACAAAGGGTTAATCGATTGCGAAGAGAACCAAGCGGCATGACAGCGCTTGTCTTAACCCTTTGCTCTAGAGTGGCGACTCCGAAGCACCGCTAAAATTTGTTACACCACGTTCCAAGATAATTTTCATATTAACAAAGTTTCGATTCAAAAGATTGCTAAGAGTGCAATTATTGCGCGAATCCTAAACGTCAATTTCATGCGCATAAAATGCATTTTGTCGCGTATAATAGAAATACTGTAAGTTAGAAAAACGATTTTATATTTATAGTTAAAACAGCTTCGAATACAAAGGGTTAATTGTTTGCGAAGAGAACCAAGCGGCATGACAGCGCTTGTCTTAACCCTTTGCTCTAGAGTGGCGACTCCGAGGCACCGCTAAAATTTGTTACACCACGTTTCAAGATAATTTTCATACTAACAAAGTTTCGATTCAAAAGATTGCTAAGAGTGCAATTATTGCGCGAGTCCTAAGAGTTAATTTCATGCGCATAAAATGCATTTTGTCGCGTACGATAGAAATACTATAAGTTAGAAAAACGATTCTATATTTATAATTAAAACAGCTTCGAGTACAAAGGGTTAATCGATTGCGAAGAGAACCAAGCGGCATGATAGCGCTCGTCGAGACCGACAAACAAAACAAAACGAAAGAAAAGATGAAAAAAGCAGCTATGCGATGCACGTGCGTCACTAAAGTTTGATCGCGATCGCGCTGTTTCTGACTCAAACGGTTAAACACGTGCGAACAGTTCGCAAAAATCGTTGCAGATCGAGGAATAAAATATCGTAGATTAAAGAATACGTCGCAATGAAACCGAGGAGCCGGGAAGGCGTGGAAATTCGCGGGTCCATTAGCAAGAAAAAGGAGCAGAAAGAAGGAGATCCACGGAGGCCCACCGCTGTCCAAATTATCCTTTCAATTATCCCCGCACTCGGCCATCAAAGTCTCTCGGGCAAACTTCTCAGAAAATCCTCGAAAAAGAAAAAGAAATGAAAAAAAAAGAAAGAAAGAAGAAGGAAGAAGGGGTGCCGAAGAGGAGGCCTTCGAGGGTGGGATCGAGGCGTACAGTGGGCAGGAGTAGGGGAACCGGGGAATCGTTCCGGTGCATTCGGGCTTTTTCCCGAGCAATCGAGCCTGGAAGCGTAGCGGAGCACGTTGGTTCGCACCTGGCTCCGGGGACTTTGATCTTCAGCCAAACATGGCTGCTGTAATTTCGTTGTTAAGGGGGCGTGGCACGCGTGATACCATCGTGGCGACGACCGGGGGTCGCGCAGCAAACAAGAAACGCGGTTCTCCTAGGGGGTTCCCGGCACCCCTTGCGCCGCGCCGGGGGAAGGTCCGAAAAAGTACACAGGGGCGAGAAATTGTTCCCCGGTGTGTTGGTGGATTGGTGGCGGATGGTCTTGCGTGGGTGTTGGTACCTGGCGGCAGCAGCCACGGGCAGGCATAATTATTTCTTAGCGGTGGCGCGGGCCCATTGCTGCAATTAAAATGCCGAAGAGAAAAGAACGAGATGCGGTAATGAGAGCGTTCCAACCGAACCGGAGGGGGCGAGGGGGAGGGGAGGGAGCGGAGGACGGTGGTGGTACGCGTCGTCCCATTAGATATTTCGATGTGTAGCCACGGGAAAATAAACCGAAATCGTTACGCGAATCATTATGGCCGGCTCTTTTTTATGCGCGCCCACCGACTGTACGCGTTCGATGGGCGCAATGAGAATAATATCGCGGCTTCGGGACGCCGCTCTCCTTTTTTTTCTTCTTCTCTTCCTCTATCTTTTCCTCCCCTCGCGGCGCGCCCCCCTCCTCCCCCGCGCGCACCCGCCCGCCTATGCTCTCTCGTTCGAGCGCGCTTCGTGAAACGCGCCGAAACGAGAAGTAAATGCGTTACTGCGTACTCTTTCGCGTTTTCGTTTTTCTTGTTCTTGCTGTCGGGGAGGGAAAACGATTGGAGCGGGGCCTCGCTCCGCGGGAGGGTCGAAGATTGCCGTCGGTGGTTTGTTAGAAACGAACGGAACGGAACGGAACGGACGAACACAATTGGGGAAAAATCGCCGACTAAATCTGTAACGCGCGCGCGAGACGCGCTTTTCCTCCGCGCGAGCCGCGCGTTAATTGCGCTGCGCCGCGCGATCATGTCGTCGCGTAGGTCGTAGACAATGCGCGCGACGATTCTTTAATTGCGGACGCGAAGTCGTGATCCCTGCTTTCGAGCCGCGTTCGCCCGGGAAATTGGTGCCTACGGTTCCCGTTCATGTCGAATCGCCTGTTATGGGAGGAACTATTTGTCTCGAAATTAGGCGACGATGTGCGAGATATGGGTGTAATGGGAAACTTCTGAGTGTACTTTGTTCGATTTGAATCGAACGAAAACGTCGAAGGGTTTCAGTCGCTTTTCAGCCAGGTGGCTGTTTCCATCTTTTTGAGAAGGGTGCGGGTTACTGTAATTATACTGTGTACGTTTGATTTCTTTCACGGTTTGCACAACAGTTTTGTAAAATATTTGATTTAACGCTAGATTTATGGATCCCGTTAAAATGACGGGTCATTGATTTTTTAATTTATGATTATTCATATCGTTATACATTTATGAGTTGTTTATTCAATTTATATTATAACTATGTATTATAGCTATATATAACTATATATTATAACTAAATATAATTATATATTATGGCTATATATATAACTATATATTATGACTATGTATAACTATATATTATAACTATACATAACTATATATTATAACGATATATAACTATATATTATAACTATATATAACTATACATTACAGCTATATATAACTATATATTATAACTAATATAAAACAGCTGTTTCTTGTGCCCCGTAAATCTGGCGTTAATAAAGAATATCAAAGTATATATCCTTCTTAACTAGTATACCTGTTTTTAGCGAGTATACTCGTCGCGAAGAAGTGGCAACATTTCGTGTTATGACAATGTTTACACATTCTGGAATGCAACGATTCGTTGCTTGCGCGTGCTTGTGTGTGACCATGGATTTTCGAATGTTTACAAATACGCGCAAACGTGTATAATACTAAGGTATGCCTATATATTGACACTGATCAGTGACGTTTGCCCAATTCGTACATCATTTGCGTCATTACGAGTCTCTCGGTCAAATGAAATAGTAATGATATAGTGAATACGAAAAAGGGGATTCGCATGAAGGTTCTTATCATTCGTTATTTTCTGACAATATTTCTGAAACATGTCGTGAAACACATGCTTCGTCGGCAACATCATTCTTCTCGAATATTAAAAAGAACTTTCGCTTAATTTGAAATAAAAAGACAATTTTATCGTCGTTGACGTAGTTCGTATCACTTGCGCATACTTACAATATTCAGATTAATCGATTAATCGGATTAGCGATATAAAGATCGCTGAACTGAGAATAAAAAGACAATTTTATCGTCGTTGACATAGTTCGTATCACTTGCGCATACTTACAATATTCAGATTAATCGATTAATCGGATTAGCGATATAAAGATCGCTGAACTGAGAATAAAAAGACAATTTTATCATCGTTGACATAGTTCGTATCACTTGCGCACACTTACAATATTCAGATTAATCGATTAATCAGATTAGCGATATAAAGATCGCTGAACTGAGAATAAAAAGACAATTTTATCATCGTTGACATAGTTCGTATCACTTGCGCACACTTACAATATTCAGATTAATCGATTAATCGGATTAGCGATATAAAGATCGCTGAACTGAGAATAAAAAGACAATTTTATCATCGTTGACATAGTTCGTATCACTCGCGCATACTAATAATATTCGAATTAATTAAATCATCGTTCGCATCTTCGTTTTCGCTACAGCATTCGCCGATCCAATGGTCTCGGATTCGATCGCCACGCAGCCAGCTCGCGCAAAAAAAACGAGAAATTATCAGGCTGCTGCAGGAAAAAGCAGCGTTTCCCCTTCGCACACGATGCGATTATCTCGGAATTATGTGGTAAATTACGCGACGAAACGTAAAGAGCCGACACACGGCCCAACGCTCTGTTTAAGTTTCCCGGCCAGCCGGGTCCGGATTTTCGTGCCGATTTTCGATACCGGCGAGTGTCGGGGCGAATTTACGAAGGGCGTGATCCGTGCATAAACCGGGGCGACGATTTAACAAATGAGAAATCGTGACTGTCAAGGAATCGGGCATCGAATGATTCCGACCCGTCCGAGCCCGGAGGCGGCCATGGGAACGCGTTGTCTCCGAATAGGGCTAATTATATGGACGGAAGGGCCTGCAACTGTTGCCGTATCGCAGTCGTGCTCTAATTGGATCGTATAATGAGCGAATGACGTGACGATCTATGGCCAATACCGGACGTGCTCAGACCGAGATTTGACACGGACGCCAAATCGGGCCAATTCGACGGTGCGGCCGCGGTGATTCTCGCCTCTCGTCGTACGGGAAATTCGACAAAAACTCCAGGACAACGAACGTCGCTACAAATCCGGGACAAGGCTATCTTCAAATTGCTCGAAATTAATTTGGCGATGGTTGGAAAGGCGACGCGTGGAAAGCGAAATTTGTATCGCCTGGTTTGATGGAATCGTGAATTTATATTAATCGTTTTAAAATGACTTTTCGTCAACAAATGTATCGCCCGCCATTTGGAACGCATTTTATTGCATTTAGAACGCATTTCAGAATTTTTGTGATATTTCATTTTATTCCACTATTTATTCCATTATTTATTATTATTTTGCGGCATATTGCAGAATATGCTACAGTAATGTCTCTCTAATTGACGCTCGGATTGTCCACAGAAATGGACAATTTGGGAAGAGGAGACACGATTATCCGAGCCTTGCGATTCGTTTTTATAATCGTTGACAATTCGTTACTATAAAAACAAACTACAAAGCTCGAATAATCGCATCTCCTCTTCTCAAACTGTCCATTTTTGTGCACAATCTAAGCGTCAATTAGAGAGACATTACTATACATGTAAATGTGTCCTGTGATTCGTTCAAATTGAGAATTGAATTGTGCTCGTTAAGAGTGGACTATCTCGAATTCAATGTTTTATCCTTTGATTCACAATATTGCGCTATTACTGCACAGCTGAAGTTAATTCCAAATTTGTTTTGAACATAAGACAATATTTCTCGTACATTCATATTTGGGTACATTGATTTAGCTTTTGTACACAAATTGGATCTCTTCCTTCAACGTTCTCGAGATAACTCAAATTCTCAAGAAAATAACAATAAAATGTTTCCACACACAAGTATTCCCTTGCAAATAGCTATTTCACTCACAAAATTCACTCAAATAAATATATATTTTGATTCTATTATAAAATCAACATCGCTAAGGTTTGCGATAAAAATCCGCAGAAGCAATATCGCAAATATCGGAGCAAATCCGCCATCTCGTATTCAAGAGAATTTCTCTTGAAATATTTTGATTGATTATTATACCAATCACTCGATGAACCTTCCAATGAATCTTTCTTAAAGAGCGCGATATTAACGAACCAATAAATTAAAATTAATTCAGTCTCGCAGCGCCGTAAATACAACGACAAAAATGTCTAAAAATCTCTATCATAGCGTTATCGAACAAAAACGAGGCCGACGTCATCGTCGACCGTCTGCAGCCTATCGTCCGCCGCTATTTCCCTAAAATTTCCCAAAATCTTTATCATACCGTTATCGAACAATGACGCGGCCTTCGTCATCGTTGACCGTCTGCAGCCTGTCGTCCACCGCTATTTCCCTATCTCCGGTGGCAGTGAAATCCTGCAGTCAGTTAATCCTGAGACAATCCTCGGGTCCGCGCACCCGCAACAAGTAACGAAATCCGTGGAAGGATCACCGCGATATTGTGACAATGCACTTCAATCAGTTAGGACAACCAAATCCCCATCGTGTCTGTAGGCCCTAGGTGGACGGCGAGCTGGTAACCGCGGGTCGCACACCCTCGCCTCGCCCGGTAAGTCGACGCGCGTTAATTTCTCTTTCACGATGGCGAGAAAGACGACTCGCGGCGGGTGGGGGGGAGATGGGAGATGGGAGATGGGACGAGAAGAAAGATTGTCACGGCGAGAGAAAAAAAGGAGAAGCGGTGGGAGAGGAGAGGGAAAGAAGGGGGAAGAACGAGCGGATCTCTCGCGGCAGAAACTCATAAGTATTTCCTGGGCTGGGAGGCGGTTTACACGCCGGATTGGCATAATCTCTCAAATGTCTCGTTTCGAGCGATCGCGCGATGTCGTTACGAGAGAAACGAGAAGGAAAGACCCGCGGCCCGTGTCCCTCCGTTCACGCAACGGCTGTTCTCCTTCGCGATGGAAGAAACAGGGAAAGAGTGAGAGTGAGAGAGAAAGAGAGATAGAGAGAGAGAGAGAGAGAGAGAACGAGAGAGTGTAAGAGAGAGAGAGAGAGAGAGAGAGAGATTTTGTCCGCCGGTGTATTGGTGTGCAAAGTCGACATAGAGCCTCGTCCGTGGAAAAGCGATCCTTAAAGTTTAATATTTAACGAGGGCTCGCGCTCTCGCCTTTCGTCGTCTGCGTAGTCGGCCCGCCGCGTTATTCGCGATCAGCCCGTCGAAAAAGTCGCATTACGTAATTCCTTTTGAAGCCGTATCCGGTGCACCATTAAGGGCAGCCCCGTGATATGGTGCGCGTGGGCGGGCGAGCGATCCTCCTCGAACTTTGATAAAACTTCCAGAATATTCATCTTGGGAGGCGCGCGTTTCACGGGCCGATTCCGTCACGGAGCCGCGATCGCGAGAACCCCGGAGCTGCTCCGCCGATCAAAGGATTAACTCGCTCCGATTTCACCTGGCGGCTGCCACCACCGGCCAACGCCGCGCGGGCTTTCTCTATTGAAAAATAGAAGGGAAATGGGCTCGCGCGACCCGCGCTCCCTGGACCTCGAGCTGGATCCATTACGCCCACCGGCAATTGTTCTCGTGGAAAACGAACGAACCGGCAGCGTCTGAAACGCGAAATTCTTCTTCTTTTTTTTGTTCGCGAACTTTGCTCATTTAACCGTCGAGTGCGTCGGACATGATTCACGGTTGTACGGTGATGTCTCCCTAATTCGCGCTCGGATTGCGCACGAAAATGGACTATTTGGGAAGAGGAGATACGATTATTCGAGCCTCGCGAGTCGTTTTTATAATTGTTGGTGGTCGGGAACTGTAGAAACGAGCCGCGAGGATCCTAAATTGCCCAATTATGGGCGCAATCTGAGCGCGAATGAAAATATATATAAGTGTAATAAATTCTTCCCAATTTTCCTTCGGCTTGTAAACAAAAGTGGACAATTTTGGAAGAGGAGATACGATATTGATCGAGTCTCGCGACTCGTTTTTATAGTTATCGATTGTCAAGAATTATAAAAACGAGCTTCAAGGCTGGAATAAGCATACTTCCTCTTCCCAAATTGTCGATTTTTATTTCTAAGCTTAGCGTCAATTAGGGAGCATTTACTCTAGTAAGAAAATTCTGAGCTCGGAATATTCAATCTTTTAAGATGGTAAAATTCAAGTCCACATTATATCTGCAACACAGAAAATATTTTAATGGACATCATTGACGACAATTCAAAGCCATACAAAATGGACTTGACTTTTCACATCTTAAAACATTGAATATTCTGGAGTCAGAGAATTTTCTTACTACAGTAAATTCTCCCTAATTGACACTCAGATTGTGCACAAAACATGGACAATTTGGGAAGAGAAGGTACGATTAATCGAGCCTCGCGTTTTTATAGTTGTTGGTAACTATAGAAACGAGCCACAAGGCTCGAATTATCGTATCTCATCTTCCAAAATTCCTCTTCCAAATTAGGGAGAAATTATTCTAATTGGTGTTCGAGAATGTTTGTTGTTCAGTAAACCTGTGGAGCTCTAACCTTTCAAGGACGGATGTCGATGTATTGACGATATCAGGGATAAATATCTTGTTCGAGTAGTCGCGAACGTATGATTTGCTTATCTAGACGACAGCAGGTCAGTTTGATTAATTTCAGTCTTTGATATACAATTTAGTTCTCCAAGGAAAATGTTTTTAAAATTTTTGAAAATCGTCCGCAAAGAGCTAAGTGCTTTTCAGCATTTAGAGCTAAATACTTTTCGTAGTTTTTATCGTTATGTAAGCTTGGTCGAAGGTATTTATTCCATCGTTTTTAAGATAGAGTATTTGTAATTTCGATAATTTGAATATAAAAATTCTGTTTTTTTTATGACCGTTCATTTTGTCCGGTTCAGTATAGGTTTAGAATTAATTAATTAATCCTTGGACGAATCTCGTTTAAAATAGCATTAACAGCTTCGTGGTTGTTTTTCACCACTTGCATTAACACGGTATATGCAACGTGGGCCACGTAAGGGTTAAATTAATCTCTGTCAGTATTTAGAGATCCATTTTATCGTGACATATTCAAATATGTTGAATTTTACTAGAATTTTTAGAATGCGGAATGGCTCAGGTAGCATCCACTATGATAAATTTTTTAACTTTCTAGTCTCGCCTCCATGAATTAAGTTAAATTTATTTTAAAGAACTTCCTGAAGTTGATATTGGATACATAACATATTAAATGAAAAGAAATCGTTATATTGGTATTGTTATGAAACTAAGTTCTCACCGAGACTTGTACAATAAATTACGTTCTGTATAAGTTACCTTAGTTTGAACGGTTTGCATGTCAAACGTTGTTGAATAATGAATAATTCAAATAACAGAGATTCCGTTAATCGAGAGTCTACCGTAGTTCTTGTAAAAAAATAATATATGAAACAATTTCTAGAATTCTTTTATTATTTTTGTTGTTTTAAATTTCGCTTCGTAATAAATACATAAAATTTACAGTAAAATAAAATGCTTATCAGAAACTACAATAGATAAAAATTGAGTTCAAAAAGGGCTGAAACGTACGGCAAACTGAAACTAATATAATAAATAAAAAGCTATCGATGATAACAGAACTTTCTACACAGACCAAGAAACTATTCCAGCAAAAAATACGGTAAAAAGAATCTGCTCTTATATTCGGTTATAATCAAAATCCGCGTCAACTTCGTACGTTATAAAATGTACGTCGATGTTTTTGTCAGTCTGCCTCCATTTATCGCAATTATTTTCAATGAGCGATCGATGATTCGTCGAGTGTAACATATTTTAACATTTTCCCCCGTAGGATACTTTATGTTTATTTTATTCTACATTCGGTTAAAATTGTATGCCGCGTAAAATCGATAACTGCATCGTTAAATAATATTAGCGATGCGTTAATAATAATAATAATAATCTTGCACTCGGTAATGGCGCGGGCGTTAAATATTTGGTGACTTGCGAAAGAAATGATAATAAAGGGAAAGCACTCGTTTCGAGACCGAAATGCTTTTTTTCAGGAACAAAGGCTTCAAACGTTCTCGTAACTCGGTGCACGAGTATATTACAGTCCTCGAGAGTCTTAAATCTAGACACTTTGCCAGCAAACGAATTATAATGAAATAAGAAATGAAAAATGTTGCCTTAGTCAGATCAGACCTAATGTCAAAGATCGCGTGATATAAACTACGAAACTATGTTTCCGTAAAGAGTCGTCCATGCGACGAGAAGCATCGTTAATTCCAGCAATAAAACTCGATGAATATTCTTCGAAATAAATTGAAGCATGTAACATATCAAAATCATGTAGCAGCAATTTCGTCAGAATTTTTATCTTTTTTCACAAGCCTGCCGTGTTTTAATGGACACTTAAACAGCTACATTCGACGACTGAAATTCTTACAGCAGTTTCGCACGCAGATGCGACGAACCGCTCGACGTCAAACAACACTTTGTTGTTTAATATAAATCATCGGCTACTTAAATTTCAACAAATTACATTCCAGACGATCTTCTTCCGAGCAAAGCGAAATTCTATCAAATTGACGTTCAAGAAATTCTCGATCTTGTGACTAAATTGTGGGTTTTCTGAATTTACAATAATTAAATTAATAATGTACGGGAATTGGATAAAATTAAAAATAGTAGAAACATTATAATACATTTCAGAGCATTCAACGAGAATGAAAGAAATTTCTATACGGCCCCAAGTTCGCTGAAATGGAACGAGCACAATTTTCATTTCGTGCGTCTGTTCACGTTTCAACGATTTACAATAATTAAATTAATAATGTACAAGAATTGGATAAAATTAAAAATAGTAGAAACATTATAATACATTTCAGAGCATTTAACGAGAATGAAAGAAATTTCTATACGGCCCCAAGTTCGCTGAGAAGCACAATCTTCGTTCCGTGCGTCTGCTCACGTTTCAACAAGAATTCCTAAAAATCGAAACTGAGACATTAATCCATCGAAAAAATCGCACGGTAAACTAATAACAACAGCTCGATGATTTTTTACGGACCATCAATGGGGGAAGGGGGGCAGAAGAGTCGGTTCTTCCGGCGTCAACGACCGACAAAAATTCGCCGAGTTTACCTAAAAAAAAAAAAAGAGAAAAGTCGGACCAGCAACGTCGCTGGCCGCGCTACGAACAATATTCATTTGCCGAACATTGAAGGGATGCAAATCGCGATTTTTGTTCCCGAAGAGTGAACGTTCCGGCTCGAGGCAACGGAAGCGTGTGTCCTGCGAGTGTTTCCGGGCACAAAGGGCCGTGCCCGTGTAATTTGACGGGTATTGTAAAGCCGTGCGCAACGGCGTCGCGGCGCCGATCTTCGCGATGCGACGCCGAGCGCAGACGGCCCCGCAAAATGGTGAGCCGCTCCCGAGGATGTCTCGGGAGCATTATTTCCCTCCGGAAAGGGGGAAAAGAATTGACCGGGATTCAGTTCGATTCCCGGCGCGCAGACGGCAGCACGTTCAGAATTACCGACTAGATTCATGCTGCCATCTGTTGCCCGTACAGCGAACTTAAAAAATCACCAGAGATTTTGGAAAAATCAACTAGATTTTCGAAACTTCGGCTCGCCATCGGTGGACTGCGCTTGCGAAACCGCGGGGACAATTAGTGGGCTGCTGGGACAGTCGCTCGGAGCTTCGTAATTGCGACGTGTAACTGCCGTAAAGATGGATTCCCTGGATGTATCCTGGCTTTTGCGGATTTTTTAATTGAGAAAGAGAGCTGCAATATATAGAAGAGGTACTGTTTTCAATTTTCTGAACGCTGTTCAAAAGCAATTAACAACTAGCAAACTGCTAGCAACGTTTTCTCGCAACGATTCTGCAATGCGAATCTTATAGTCCTAGAATTAGTAACTTCTGTCGAGGTTTCAGCACCAATTTGGAGCTGGCTTTGTAAGTTTTGTACAGATCTTTGTTCCTGATATGCTAAAATTAAGATATTCTAGTAACGAACGCACGAACATGGATCTTGGACGATCTTGTTATTTTTTTAAATCAGTTCAAATCAACTTCGTTCTTTACATGTAGGTATAATAATCTGATACATGTAAACAGAACTGTATATCCACTTCATCGAGTGCTTAAATATGTGAATAAGGCCGCGGATAAATAAAGAAACAATCTCTGAATTTACAATTAAGTTAGAATTCTTAAATATGCAACATAAACGATAAATAAATGAACGAAAAGTTGGAAAAGTTTCAGATCATTGCTGAACCATAAATATCAGCAACTGTATCATGATATTTAATCATTTATCTTCCCAATACAGTAAATACTCCCTAATTTTCCTTCAGCTTGTAAACAAAAATGGACGATTTGAGAAAAGGAGAGCCTCGCGGCTCGTTTTTACAGTTACCGATTATCAACAATTATAGAAACGAACCGCAAAGCTGGAATAATCGTACCTCGTCTTCCCAAATTGTCCATTTTTGTTTCCAAGCTGAGCGTTAATTAGGGAGAATTTACTGTAGTAAGAACATTCTGACCTCAGAATATTCAATGTTTTAAGATGTTGAAAGTCAGGTCCATTTTGTATGGCTTTGCATTTTCGCCAGTATTGGCAACTATGAAAATGAGCCGCGAGGTTCGAATAAAATCGTATCTCCTCTTCCAAAATTGTCCACTTTTGTTTACAGGCCGAAAGAAAATTGGGGAGAATTTATTGTACTTGTGTAGTTTCATGCTAGCCTTTTGTTATGCTTTTTGTAGCTTCAATTGCGCTCATAAAGTCCGTATGGATAACGGAGTGTGAGAAATTATTTGTTTCTACGAGATGAAAAACTCAGACGCATAATTCTCAGCTGACTTCCATCCCACCAAAGCATAATCGGAAATGAGAGAGCTGACCTCATCGTCGAAGACGCAATAATCACAGTTCACGTCGAATATAAGAGCTGAATTTCGTACGCAGATCTCCTTATAACAATTTACAAAATCGAAAAGCAGAAATGGAACGAGATATGGAACTCGACCAACCGTACGAAGATACATGACATAATTACAGGACTTCTTTCAATCAACCCGAAGCCTCGCCAAGAAAGATAGGATAATTTTATGAAAATTTAGAACTGTACACTCAAGGATTACCCATGAATATCTGCTAGAAAAATTTGACTTATATCAACAATTTTACCATTTAATAACTGCCCATTTACTGTGCGAATGCAACAGATTTAACTCACAGAAATGAAACTATGAAATCCGCCCAAAAACGTCTCCGACCTCTGAAGACCATGTCATAGACACCTTGAACTATCCGAGGGATGCCCAACTGTACCAAAAAATGTAATAGAACAATTTAACAATTTAATAATTTGACACAGAATTGCACAGAATCTGTCGCTAATGAACTTGCAGTCGATGCGACATTAAACACAAAGAGGAACAAAGATATTTTCAACGAATCAGAGAAAAAGTTTAGCCGCAGCCCAGATGTTGCACAAATTGTTAACAATAAACTACGCTGAATACACAACTGAACAGAATAAAAGTGTGTCGTTTTATCGACGTCACGGCGACGAGGTTGATTTTTGTATGAATTTTGATGTGACTTCTTTCACCGGTATTTTTCGTCTTTTCGGAAACGTAAAAATTGCGATCGACGAATTCGTAATTTCGAGGGCTTGAAAGTGTTCGATGTTCTAATTCGTTTCCGATAAAGCTGTAGCATCATCATTGATCTCCCTGAATAGAACGCGCGCATTTTCTTGGCAGCGCAGTCTCCCCCGGATCACGATGCACCTCCGCTCCGCGCAAGAGAATGCACTTCCGCTCGTCATTTAGACGCGTTTAATGCAACGCATCTATCCAGAGAACTAAGAATGAGATATCCACGGCGCCGACCGGAGCATTGTGAGAAGCTCGAGTGGTCGCGGATACTCGAGGGCTCATGGAACGAAGATTAAGAGAAGGACTACCAGTTAGAGGCGATGACTGGCTGACTTTTTTGAGAGCTAGGAATTATCTTGTCGTCTTGCTGACGAGCCCTGGGTGGTCTGCGTTCCTTCCCTCCGAATACCACGAAACACCGGCAACCGTTAATAAATTATTAGATTAGTGCGCGCGTAATATGGCCTTCTCGATGCAACGGAAGAAGCAACGGATTAACCGAACGAAATGCCTCTGTCATTTTCGATTCGGTGAACGCGGGATTGCCGGTGAATTCGAGCGAACGATTCCGTTCCGACATTGAAACTTCGCGAAGTCGTCGTCTCTCGTTCGGTGGAATATTCTTCTATGAGAAATATTCCCTTTCGTTTCGTTTTACTTTAATCAGCTTTTTTGTTCGTTGTTATTGCGTTCTATACTGTTGTCCGAATATTTGAACTGTCTGGTTAATTACATCGTTTATTGTTTTTGGACTTATATTTTGTGGACTTCATGAACTCGACAAGTTTTGAGATATTTGATTCTGAATCCAGAATGCTCTTCCACAGTGGCGTAGTTTATTCATTCTATTAAAAAGTGTTTATCGCTAGATTTACGGAGCACAAGAAACAGCTGTTTTATATTAAGTTTTATATATAAAATATATAAATATATATAATATACTTTTATATATAAAAGTAACAATAAGACATTTATTCTGATTTTTAACAAGTGTTATTGTGACGTTTGCCGTAAGTAACATATAAATTGAATAAATAGCTCATAAATGTATCTTTACGATATGAATAATCGTAAATTGCAAAATTAGTGACCCGCGTCATTTTGACGGGTCCCGTAAATCTAGTGTTATTGGTGTTTGGTGCATTACATTAATAATAGAATTTAATAATAGAATTTAATAAGAGAATATAATAATAATATTAATAAGAGAATAGTAGATAATAATAGAACTATTCTCGTTCCAGAATTATAAATAGTCCTAGACGAGATGTTCTTCGATAACAAAGCTAAATATTTTACAAAATTTCATTGATCATTTCAGGAAAAGAATTCCTTTTCAGATATTCTAAGTCTCGCCTCTATACGATATAGAAACATGAAAATATCCTTACAACAAGGATAAACGATATCTTGATTTATAATCAGAATAATGGATTTAAAAGAGAAATGGAGCAAGTTTAATCTTATCTACATTGAATCGCCATTTCATTTTCATATTTTACGGTGTTTTCGTTGAACGCGACCGAAAAATGGGGAACAGATGATTTAGAAATTGATCTAAATGTAGCAAATACGGACAGAGTGATATATAAATAAAATATGTAACGGTTCAATTGAGACAAAATAGCAGCCACTATGCGAGCAAACTTATCCCGAATTCGATTCCCGTTGACTCAGTATCATTGTGTCGCCTCATAGTTACTCGAAGCGAAGTTGCCCAGGCGAGAACTAATCACG
Source organism: Megalopta genalis (assembly GCF_051020955.1). Lineage (NCBI taxonomy): Eukaryota > Metazoa > Arthropoda > Insecta > Hymenoptera > Halictidae > Megalopta > Megalopta genalis. The sequence continues at coordinate 11,853,004 of NC_135020.1, read as the reverse complement.
AGTGTATCGCATCAGCTAATGCGTCACGAAATCCATGTTTGATTGATAAATAAGTTCGCGGGTACGGACCACAGCTTCCATCGAAATTAGTGAACATAATCGTTCTCCACGCGTAAAGAAATCGTTTAAATCTTTTAAAACGCAGTAACTGTTTTAAAATCAAATTAAATGACTCGAATTTTGTTCTTTTTGATGATACAGCTAAGACTGATTAGTCTAGTAGACTGCAGACTAATCTACTAGACGATTATTGAAATGACTTTTTTTTAAATTTTTGCTATTACTTGAAATGACAAAAAAATAAAAATCTTTCGTCTTTTTAACTTTTTTATCTGAGCCTGCAACGAAATTTTAAAAGCACGCAATCAAATCTTCAGCACGCTTATAAGTTATCGAGATCTACAAAACGTATTTTTTAAATTCTCGTTATAGGCTCAGATAAAATAGTTAAAAAAAACGATGGTTTTATGTTTGTCTTCTCATTCCAAGTAATAGCAAAATTAAGGAAAAGCTAAAATCGTCTAAAAAAATTCCAGTCACTTGATTCAGTTTTGAAAAAATTGATACTTAAAAGTTGCTATCACAAGCCCATTCCCATTACGATCATCCGCAATTAATTCTCTTAATAAACAATATTAGTAATACTATTGGCAAACAGAAGCGTATTGAGTTCTCGTCTAGTTTCTGTCTGCTGTCGACACGCGCGTCAATTACATATTTTCTATCAAGTAAATAGTCCCTCGTAAACAAACATTACAAATTCGACACCCAACGTAAACAAAATATAACGAATAACGCATTTCATGCATTCGCGGCATATTTAAATACGTGAAATGCGAATGGCACGAGAAACAAGAAAATTACTCGTTACATTATTTGTAAAACATACTGAAATTATTACGAATTCCAAGATATCGATATCCTGTTATCAACCGATTCAAATAATGCACGCAGGAACGCAATTTTTATTTCACGGATGCGGAGAAGTTTTAGTTCACGGATAATGGTCCGAAGTTTATCAATCGCGCAAACGGAAGATTCGTTAACCTTTTCAACTTCGAGTCGGAAAAATACTAATAAAATGCGGCAGCTTCTCCCGCAAACCTTCGTTCACAAGCATTACAACACTCGTCGAATGTGATCTACTCTCACCGAAATCCTAACGAATCGCTGATACAATATCATATAAATTACACGTATAAATTAAGTAAATATTAATCAATATTAGATATTAAACATTACTCACATTCAGTCAAGACACAGCAGACAATGTTCATACTGGCTGATTCATACTGCAATATTAATACCGCATGATACGCAACAAGTAATCTCTCCGCCGAACAAAAATTCTACTCGTCGCACGGAAACGCGACAATGCGTACCCCGCGGATCCATTCGCCTCGAAATTTCGACATCGGGGATTCCTCGGCGAGAGATTAATACTTTCTTCGCTGCCGAGAGTCCGAGGCGACACTCGCTAGGAACCGCCACCGAGTCGACTTGGGCCAAGGTTCCCGATAATTGCCGACTTGTTCGCGATCAGCACGGAGTTTCCGTATCCATCGTTAATAATCCCTATGCGCGCGATCTCGTCCACCGTGGTCCACCTGTACCGGTCTCAGCAGATTTTAATGGCGTCATACCGTTCGCAACAGTTATTCAACCGAAGGACCGGGCTAAGCCGAAAGAGATCCAGCTCGTTCGACGGAGAATCTTCACGGAGGGATAGCAAGGCGGCCGATAGGAAGCGAGGAGAGCCGGTCTCTTCCTTCGGAAAAGGATACTTAGGATTAATCAGGAATGCTGTAATTGAATTTAACGTCCGAATTGAGTATTTTCGCTTACAAAGAGCCGAAAGAGTGAGAGAGGGGCGCGGGGCTGCGGAGGGGGTTTCGCCGATGCTGCGAAGGGGCGAGGCGAGGGGGCGGATGGGGGGATAAGGTTGAAGAAGCGGCCGAGAACGAGGACGGGCCGTGTAATTGGAAAAGCTTCGGATTAACAATTTTGCAGGACTCGGCGAAAATGTTCGCGAAAAGAGGATTCCCGGAGCAATGAGATCGTTTCGTCCCGAGACCCGTAGGCAGGCAACGCGGCCGCGACGATGGGCACAGTTTATCGACGATGGAAGTGGGCCTCTTCCGGGAAATCGGGTTTGAGAAATTCGTTTAAGGGCATTTTGCATCGATCAGGCTCCCTGCTCTATTCCCCCCCTTTCGAGCGAGTTCCTTTATTTTTCGACGTGTTGTCGGCGAAAGCCTCCCGACGAGTCGCTTATGGACCGCTTCGCGTAAAAATTGCTGAGAAGCTGGCCCCGCGATCCAACTTCTGTTCTCGTCCGCTGAAACTATTCGGAGATCTGCTACTTAATTCCAAGATGTTTACTCGAGTCGGTGGAACACGATACTCCGAGCTGCTGCCTTTCGTGATGCGCGTGGACTTTTTTGAATTGTTCTTATATTATCGTGAATAATTAGACTTCGTGAAATCAGAACGATCTACTAATTGCATTTTCGCGTGTGTACGAAGCATTGTGCATAAAATAGAACTACGCATTCGTGAAATTTGATAACATTTTAACCGTCTTGGCTGTCGTGTGAACGACGGAGTTATTTGCTCGGATCTGAAATGAACTCGCAGCTTCAATCTATCGTATCTTCGTAAATTCGTGAGAATATCGAAAGTGTAGTCGAATGTCGTATAACTCAACTTCTCAATTGTGATTTGATCGAATCAAATGCTTTGATTTTACGAAATTCGTTAGATGGTTGACGCGGCAGTCAAAGTGTTAAGAAAATGATCGACTGATCAGAGCAGAGTTTGATCTCGTTTTTGGTCCAGAAAGAATATTGGTACCGATACTGCAATTCTATTTGATTCCTCAAATTTGTGTATGATAATGAAAAATTCGACCGATACAGTGAATTCGCCCTAATTGACGCTCAGATTGTACACAACAATGGATAATTTGGGAAGAGGAGATACGATTATTCCAGACTTGCGGTTCGTTTTTATAATTGTAGCAAAATAAGGCTGGCATAAAAAGGCTAGCATGAAACTACACAAGTACAGTAAATTCTCCTCAATTTTCCTTCGGCCTGTAAACAAAAGTGGACAATTTTAGAAGAGGAGAACGATATTATTCGAGCCTCGCGGCTCATTTTCATAGTTGCCAATACTGGCGAAAATGCAAAGCCATACAAAATGGACTTGACTTTCAACATCTTAAAACATTGAATATTCTGAGATCAGAATTTTCTTACTACAGTAAATTCTCCCTAATTAACGCTCAGCTTGGAAACAAAAATGGACAATTTGGGAAGACGAGGTACGATTATTCCAGCCTTGCGGTTCGTTTTTATACTTGTTGACAATCGGTAACTGTAAAAACGAGCCGCGAGGCTCTCCTCTTCTCAAATCGTCCATTTTTGTTTACAAGCTGACGGAAAATTAGGGAGAATTTACTGTATTGGGAAGATAAATGATTAAATATCATGATACAGTTGCTGATATTTATGGTTCAGCAATGATCTGAAACTTTTCCAACTTTTCGTTCATTTATTTATCGTTTATGTTGCATATTTAAGAATTCTAACTTAATTGTAAATTCAGAGATTGTTTCTTTATTTATCCGCGGCCTTATTCACATATTTAAGCATTCGATGAAGTGGATATACAGTTCTGTTTATATGTATCAGATTATTATAACTACACATAAAGAACGAAGTTGATTTGAACTGATTTTAAAAAATAACAAGATCGTCCAAGATCCATGTTCGTGCGTTCGTTACTGCAATATTTTAGTTCCAGCATAGTGAATTTTCCTTAATTGACGTTCGGTTTGTGCACAAAAATGGACAATTTGGGAAGAGGATATACGATTACAGTGAATTCTTCCTAATTGACGCTCATATCGTGCACAAAAACAGACAATTTGTGAAGAAGAGATATAATTATCCGAACCTCGTTGTTCGTTTCTATAATTACCGATTGTTAACAACTGTAAAAACTGGCCGCAAAGCTCGAATCCCCCCTTCCGATATCTCCTCTTCCCAATTGTCCATTTCTGTTTACAATTTAACCGTCAATATGAGGGAGAATTTCGCCATTAATTACACACAAAAACAGGAAAACGTGTAAAAGATCTGTATACGCACTCGAAGCCATTTTAATTGTACATCTCAATTAACTTTTCTGACTTATAGTATTTCCATTTTATACGATAAAGTGTATTTCATGGATATGAAATCGAGTCTTGCGACTCGTACAACTATCTTACTTGTTAACTATCTTTTTATACCTAAGCTTTGATAATGTAAATATTATTTTCTAACCTGATGTAACAATTTTAGTGGCGCTCCAGAGTCACCACTCGAGTGCAAAGGCTTAATTCTTCATCCTCGCGATCATCCTCGCCGATCCTTTTCCCAGAAAAAATCGTCTGTGTTATCAAAAAATGAGCGAATTGCATGAAGGAACCATCCGATAACCGTTTGTCCGGTTCGTTTAGGAGCTCGCGAGGGAAAAAAGGAAAGAAGGAAGCGGCGTGACGAGAAAGGAAAATGGAGAAACGTCGGAAGAGCAGAAACGGGGATACGTATTGTCCCGGGCAGAGACGTGCGTCGCGAATTGATTAAATTCCTTTGGTTAGCCCGCAAACAAGTATTTATTTCGCGTGGCCCCGCGCGCTATTTACAATTAGTCGATGCACTATGCAGCGATCCTAGTTCCGGATAACTAGACCTCAAACCGCTCTCTCGTTGGGAGCGCGTGCATGTGCGCCGCGGCGCGCGGGCACACGCCGCCTCAACTCACGCTCTGTTAATTTATCTAATTACGATAGTAGTCGAGATCATTTATCCCGTACGAGAGGAAATTGGAGACGAGCGTAGCCGGGAAATATGAAATTAGTAGCAATGCTCCGGGTACCTCGAAATTTCGCGATATTACCGTGTACCTGCCGTCCGAAAGCTACCGTTTCGGTGCCAGCGAGTTTTCCGAAATAATAAGGCTGCAATATGGTACCCCGCACCCCCCTACCGCCCCCCTCGCTGCAGCTTTGTTGCATTTCGACGCTGCAAATTCGTTCTGGATGCTCTCCGGAACTGTGTTAATCAAGCTGCGCCGCGTAGGAACGTTATCTTGAGGGTCGAGGACAGATGTTTGCGATTAATATGCGCTGCGTTCTTCTCTGTTTCAATTCGATCTATTCGTTGATTTTCTTAATGATTCTTAAACGAGCTGCGAATTTTTATCCGTAATTCTCGTTTTCGTGGGTTCTTTGTACAAAGTATAAGGAAAATTACTTCCGCTGACTAAAAAATTGTTTAAAAATAAGGTAGGACAATCGTCGATATGCATTTGTGACATTTTTATATTTATATTTATCTTAATCTTGTTGATTCGTCGCGTAGGAACAATATTTTTACATAAATCTGCCTCTAGCATTAGCATTATACGTAAATGTTAAATAGAATAAATACGTTTCGAGTAAATTTTAAAAATGTTTGTTTTTAGATACTACTGCGAACGTTGAAGATTTCGCGTTAGCACTGCACTCTGGATTTATCAACAGCATTCTTAAAACTTGCGGAGTAATGAAACAATTGCTTTCATGGTATAACGATTAAAGTCGAAAATTCGGGATTGGTGTGATGATAATATATTCTGAAGATTCACTTCTCATTAAACAGTACATTATAGTTTCGTGTAACTGTTACTCAGCAGATACTGAAAATTAGAATTAAGAAGAATTAAAATTAAAAAGGATGTGTGTGTGTGTGTGTGTGTGTGTGTGTGTGTGTGAGAGAGAGAGAATTAATTAAATACAAAGAAACTTATCAAGACTACTGATTCGATGCATCTATTGCATTTTTGATCTCTCAATTAGAATAGTGTTATAACAAATCGAACAAAATCCTCGTCTTTGCAGCAACGTATGCAAAATATTTATTTCATGTAACATACATTATAGTTTCGTGTAACTGTTACTCAACAGATACTGAAAATTAGAATTAAGAAGAATTAGAATTAAAAAGGATGAGAATTAATTAAATACAAAGAAACTTGTCAAGACCACAGATTTGATGCGTCTATTGCATTTCTGATCTCTCGAGTATAGAATAACGTTATAACAAATTGAATAAAATTTACAGCAACGTGTACAAAATATTTATTTCATGTAACATACATTATAGTTTCATGTAACTGTTACTCAACAGACACTGAAAATTAGAATTAAGAAGAATTAGAATTAAAAAGGATGAGAATTAATTAAATACAAAGAAACTTGTCAAGACCACAGATTCGATGCGTCTATTGCATTTCTGATCTCTCGAGTAGAACAACGTTATAACAAATCGAATAAAATTTACAGCAACGTGTGCAAATTATTTATTTCAATTTCGCTGTGCACAAACGTACCAAAATATTAATTTGCCCAAAGATATCCAATAACAGTTTCTTCTATAGCAGCCTCACAACGTATTTCACCGAAAATAGAATTAATTCGAATTCGACGAACGTCCCATTCCAGCAAACAAACCCCGCAATTAATTTATCGCGATCGGGGAACCTCGTCGACAAAATAGCCGCAGGCATATTTAAAAATCGTTGAAATTTTCGGTGCGCTAGCTGCGTCATTATTTATCGGGGGACGCGATTTATTACATAATTAAGAGAAACGGTCGACAGGCGTCCTTCGCGGCGAGGTTCGAGAATTAACGAGCGTCGATACGACGATCCCGCGGTTTCGGATTCACCGGCTGACGTTTGAGGATCGCAGGAACTCGTCGAGGCGGTATCGCGTGGTTTTCGTTCCGGCATAGCAAATATTGCAAATTATCGCTGTTCCCGCGTGGAGGGGTGAAAAATCGTCGATCTCTCGAGGAAGCCAGGGCTGCCGGTCGGCTCGGCTCGGCTGGAATCCCGCTGAAGGAGGCTTAAAACCTCGCGCGATCTGGTCCGATGAAGATATTTGCGCTTCTGTGCTGGTGCCTCGCCCTCGCGCGGCCACCATGCACGGTACAATGCGGTGAATTTAGTGAAGTGCAACAATCCGTTCAGTTAAGAACCAGAGAAAGACTTAATCTGCGGTGTCTGACACCCCGCGGTTCCCCGGGCCGGCAGAAAACGGCCGAGATTCGCGCCGGCTTCGAGCGGTTTCCCTCGTAACCCGTCGAATATTCCCCGCGCGCGACGCCAGTAATTGCAATTTGAGGGATCCGCCAGGTTTTCGAAACCCGCGCTACTTAACGCCTGCCACAGATGTGTTTTTTGCCGCGAACGAAGGCTCGCGAGTTACACGATCGGGAAACGATCCTCGCGTGGATCCGAGGGCCTCGTGATTGACGACACGTTAACGGATTACTTTGCGATCTTCCGTTTTATTTCTGGAGTCTAGGAGCGGTTTGTTGGCTGACGGGATCCCGCTCGATCCGCCTGCGATGCTCGAAAATAGTTCCACTGGAAGTCGCGTCCTGCAGTTTTTGTTCGTTTTCGTTTTACAGCTTTATTGGACCAATTTATTCGTAATCCCCGACGCGTATCGAATTCTGACGCGAGTACAGGGATGCGAAAGATTATAGAGCGCGTAAAATACGGGATAATTGAATTTTCGGTCGAGTTGTTTATTTATTGTTGTTAGTCGAGCTAGTTATTTCTATCGAGATTGTTTGCTACGATCGAGGAAGTGCGATCAAATTCGGTTGTGTACGAGAACTCGGTTATTGCGAGGAATTTTGTCGATTGTAATTTAATGTTGCATTCTTTACGAATCGGTAAAAATAGTACACGTACATTGTATATTGTTTTAATTCGCGTTTCTGATATTATAGCGCTGATATATGTAAACGGGATTGTTAAAGCCAAATTCTTGAGACCGCAAAGTTCTTTTCTCTTCGTTTGACAAACGTTTAATTACACTTAGTATTTTCTATTTTCGTGTCAGGGCTTGTTTCTGATAATTTGTAAACGAAATTGACAAAACCAAATTCTTGAAACCGCAAAATTCTTTTCTCTTCGTTCGACGATCGTTTAATTACACTTAGTATTTTCTATTTTCGTGTAAAGACTTATTTCTGATAATTTGTAAACGAAATTGACAAAACCAAATTCTTGAAACCGCAAAATTCTTTTCTCTTCGTTCGACGATCGTTTAATTACACTTAGTATTTTCTATTTTCGTGTCAAGACTTATTTCTGATAATTTGTAAACGAAATTGACAAAACCAAATTCTTGAAACCGCAGAATTCTTTTCTCTTCGTTCGACGATCGTTTAATTACACTTAGTATTTTCTATTTTCGTGTCAAGACTTATTTCTGATAATTTGTAAACGAAATTGACAAAACCAAATTCTTGAGACCGCAGAATTCGTTTCCCTTCGTTCGACAAACGTTTAATTACACCTAGTATCTAAATACTAAATAGGAAAAACCAAAGATGCTTTAACATTAAAATCGTATCTTACTAACTAACCTTGCCAAAAAAATACGATATTTCTGCCAGCGAAGGAGTTGCATCGAAACAGAATTAAACTCTGGGGAAGCTTGATTAAAAAGCCCAGCGAACGGCGGCGGCGTATCAAGAAATTTCATCATTGTCTATATTGAAAGGAACTTTGTCCAATAAAGCGTGGCTCGAAACGTTCATTAATTTCTTGATACAAGTAACAAACGGGGAAAGGGTTGGAAATGAAGAGGCTGCTCTTATACTTTTCCTTGGCCGAGAAGATGAACGCAGGAGCTCCGAGATATTTTACTGAAACAAAGCTCCGCGCACAAAATCCCCCTTCTGTCTCCCACCTTTTTCCCTTCGTAGTGGAAAGCTGCGCGAGTTTTTTTTTAGCCGATAAAAAGACTATCCCAGCTACGGGTATTATGCTTCTTTGGAGTTATTGCTGGCAAATGTTGGACAGGCGCAAATGTACACGTATCGTGGCGCTTTTCATCTGAAAATGCGAATGATAAATGCGCGCGACGGTTCTCCTTCTTCCGCGGGAAAAAAATCATCAAATAAGTATCCGAGCGGTGCGTTCGGTCGAGTTCTTGATTCCGCGCCCTTTTTAGCATTCGTTCCACCTTTTAGCCGTTCGATCCCGATGATTTTCCTCCCGTCAGCCGGAAAATTAACGTCCGTTCAACTAGAAACGACACGTAATGAACTCGAAACAAGAGACATTTTCTAACACGAAAGATTGAATTCGTTCCTTCGAAATCGTATCTGATGGAGAAACGATTACCTACGGAATTTCTTAGAATTTATAAGGATTTATTAGGTCGGCTGAACAATTTTTTGCGGTTCGTTGACGGACGAAAGACGCGCATTAACGGCGAACCGCGCGCGAACCATTCGGCCAGCCTGACAGAACGGAGTTTTGTCTCGGAGGATCGCAATCGTCCTCTTCTGTTTCCCAGCGAATAGCGGTTCGGAGAGCCCGATTTCTCGTAAGAACGAAGGAAACAGCTCGCGACCCATCCTCGGCGTCGCTCATTGTCCAATCCCGGGTTCCCATCGAAGACAATTTTCTTCTTGCCGTAGACAAGAGACACGAAGAAGCGGGATCATGGAAACGAGAAGAAGATATAGGATGTCCAGGAGGAAGAATGTGCTCACCGTCGAGGCGGATGAATAGGCGGATAGGCATCGCGACGGCTAGGGGAGGGGGATGGGAGCGAAGGAAAAGCCTCGTTTCGGAAAATGGCTCAATTTCGAAACGCGGATCCAGGCGCGGGAGCATTTCGAAAAAATTCCCTCCGACACTATCGGAACACTCGCCGCCGGAGATCAGGAGTTTCCACACCCTTTCTGCTTTCGTTCGGGCCGAGTCACCCCCGCCACTGGGCCCCGCCACCACCATCGACGCCGGCGACGCCGCCACCACCTTTCCCCGAGCGGAATTGGCGGTGTTGAGCGTCGCGAGAGGGAACCGAGAAGAGTCGACCTTAAGCCGGACGGCCTTAAGGGCGTGTTTCCCCTGTCGGACGCAGACGGGTTGAGTGATAAATCGATTTACGTCCCGGCCAATGAGGGTTGAAAGTGGCGCTTTCTGATTGGCCGACCCCGAGACCACTCCCACTCCGGTAATAAAGGCTCTGGGCGAAAGCCGGTTTCACTGTGCCACAATTCCTGCGAGAATGATCCTCTACGAGCACCGCTGTTGCCGCTGAACGACTGTTACCGACGCGGAACAGATCTCTACGAAAATTTTACCCATTTTCTAGCATCCCATTTGGCATTTCACGATTATCGAACCTTTGATATCGCTTGTAGGAATTTCGTTTTCGGTGTTGTTTCTCTTTAGGGTAACAGTTCTCTGCGAACGGACTACATTTCTTCGTTTATTTTACTATTATACGACGTTATAAATTCTATTGCATTTTTATTATTTTTTTGGACGGCATATCGTAACAAGATTGCTAAAAATTGTCCAAGTTTTGCGAGATATAGAGTACAAGCTTCGATTTCCCCCGTTATCTCGCACGACGTTATAAATTCTATTGTATCTTTCTTATTATTTTGTACGGCATATCGTAGCAATACTGCTAAAAATTGTCCAATTTTTGCGAGATACAGGGTACAAGCTTCGATTTTCCTATTATTTCGATACGCGAAGTAGCAACATCTCCGAAAGGGACGCTCTCGTTGACGAGATAACCCCCATAAAAACGCTAAAAAAATTGCACAACGCCGATATCGAACTGTTGCGAAGACGACCACGCAATTCGTTATCCTCCGATCGAGGATCGGAGGTCCCCGTTCCGCGGGATTCTCGTCGCCGCGCGGCACGGTATCTTTTCCCCGTGGTGAACCGGTCTGTCGTAGGCGTAGCCGTTCGAGGCGTCGACATCGCTAGACCCCACCTTCCGGCTGGTAACTAGGGCTATGTCTACCCGGCTGGCCGTCTCAAAAAACCGACCAATCCGCGAAGCGAGACGGCCACTGTCGGCGCGCAAAGTAGCGGAGGCGCCTTTGTCGCCGAGGGGTCGACGAGTGCAGAAAAGAAGAGTCCGTGCGGCGGTGGTGGGGTTTGCGTTCTGCATCGGGCAGAAAGGGAGGCAGTCGGCGGCGTGCCTAAGGGGAAGGGATCGCAGGGGGAGGGGGCCGAGCGGCGCTCGGAGGTGGTGTGTGGGTCGGGTAAACGCCACCCTCCGCGACGGGGTGTGTGCGTGTGTGGGTGCGTGTGGCGGCGCACCAACCGCCCCCGGGGGTTTCCCTTCTTCGTTGGTCGTCGCGCAGTCGAGCAACCCCGTGCTGCTCGACAGCTCAGTTGCCCATCGCCGCGACGACGACACAGTTGCGCCACGACGACAGACAGACAGACATCATCCGTACCGGGACAGAGCCCCGAGCAAAGTTGGACACACGCCACGCCGTTGTTCGCCGTCGTACGCCGTCGCAGATCCTCGTATCCTCGTTCCGAAAGGTACCGCCGACCAAGGTGCTTTTGGCCAGGTCGCGCGCAGCGAGCGCCGGAGGTTCGAGGAATCATCATCGGGAAATAATCGGTGTCCACGCGGTCCGATCATCGGCCGCGCGCTATTATAGGATACCCGGCGTCGAGAAACCGCGGGGTCGGCGGGTCCGACGGATCCGGTGACGTGTGCTACGCGAACGAAGTTCCCGCGGTGTTCAGTACCCATGAAGACCGTCGAGCGGGAGTCACAGTGAAACGGAAAAGAGGACGATCGCCGGACCTATAGCTGGCTAATGGGCCGAGTTAGCTGATACCGACGTGGATCCGTAATCCCCGGCGGCAGCGGAGGCGGAGGAGGAGGAGGAGGAGGAGGCGGAGGAGAAGAAGAAGATCGGCCAGGCTGCGCCAGTGGCTTCCCGGAGGTGGCAGCGCCGTGCCAGGAGAAGACTCTGTTGCCCTTGAAATTCGATCCCCGCGCGAGTAGAATGAAAGGAAGCGGTTCCACGAATCTCCGCGCGCATCGCTGAGCTCCGGGGAGAGTTTTGTTCGGTGAATGAGCCCGTCACGTGCTATCGTTCCCCTGAATAGAATTCCCGGGCAGAGATAATGTTCTAGTTGTCGTCGGAACGGGTTCGCCGAGCAACTGTACCCGGTGGCGGCCGTGGAACGCGGGAATATCTGTACCTGATCACAACGAAAGCATCCGTTCAACGAAGAAGACAGTCTTCAGGACCGGGGGAGAAACAGTGCGAATGTTAGAGACGCGTAGTTGATAGACAGTAGAATTGTGTTCTCCAGTGTGAAAGCGAAACGGAGAAAAGGGGGTGTTTGCTCGATCGGCGGAGGAACAGGGAGCCTGGTTTGTTCCCGGAGTCGTCGCTCGTGTTGCCGTCGCTCGCCGCGACAGCCAGCAGCCGAGCTCCGCTTGCCATTCTCGTCGCGGCGGAACGCGAGCTTCTCGCTCTATACAACGAAGATCGATCGAGGGCACGACACAGTAAGCACTATATTAATCTACGCCGCTTAACGATCACGCCGATCCGAGGTGTTCGTTCCCCGATGATGGAGATCTATGAGGACACCTAGGGCCGCCGGCGGGTGTCCAAACGAGCGCCGTGTCTTGCTCCGCTCAGCAGCGCGAACTAGCTCTCGTATATTTTTGCAAGCCGATCGGGCCGAGGGACGCTCTGCGACGGGCCTACGTCGAAATCATCGCCAGTCCGGAGAAACGGAAGCTGGCCGCGGGAGGACATCGGAAGCGTCGCTATCGCTCGCAGCAAACCGTCGGATGGCGCGTCGACAGTAATGCCAGGGCCTAGCCGCTCGAAACGCTGTTTCGCTGTTTCCTCGCGTCGATCGATCGTCGGCCGCCGATCATCGTCCCCGTGCATCGAACACACCCCCGAATCGATCAACGAATACGCAGAATCCTCATTGTTCTCGCCGCCGCGCCCCATATAGTTCCTAATAAGCGTCGCCCGCGGAGGAGCAGTCGCGCGAACGCGAAACGATCCGCGACGCCGAGAAATCTTTTCGCGGCGGAGAGAAGCGGCGGATCGGATCCCGTCGATACACAGCGAAATTCACCACCGGGACATCGTGAACGCGGGAGGATGTTGTTTTAAGCGTGCCGGATCCCACGACGATAGTACAAAGATGCCGCAGCGATCGCCGTTCGCGATCCAGGAGCTGCTGGGCCTGAACGGCGCCGGAAACGGAAGCGGCACCGATCGCGGTTCACCCCAGGCGTCGCCGCCGGCCGGCGTCTCGGCGGTCTCGTACGCGCCAACGGCGCCTCATCACAAGCTATGGGACTACATGCCCAGCCTGACGAACCATCTGGGCAATCTGGGGAATCTTGGGAATCTGGGCAACCTCACGGCCTCCAGGATGGCCTACCTGAATGCGCAGGCGGCCGTCGCCGCTGCCTTCCTGCCGCCGCCCCACCCCCACCCCGCGCACCATGTACCTCATCATCAGGTACATCAACCGGGACAACTTCCGGCCTCGCCTGCCGGCGTCAACGTGCATCCGGCGGCACACGCGCAGCACGTACTTCCGGGCACCGCCGTCACCGTGAATCATCATCAGCACAGTCCGAATCAGCACACACCACCCCATGGTGAGTTGATAGCCCGATCAGTTCTCTTTGGTAGCGTCCCAGACGTTCGTTTAGCAAAGGGTACGGCGAATTTATGCGAACGCGGAACGGTCGTTACGGCTGCCTCGCGGCGAGCGTTGCGAGCCGCGGCGAGGTTTACTTTGCGACCACAGTAATCGGGAGTCGTCTTTTCTAATTCATTTAGGGAAGAGGAAAGCCACGAGAGAATAGTTGCTGCGGCTCGATCCGAGCGAAAGGAGAAACGACGGGGGGTTCGGGGCAGTTCTTGCCACGACAGAAAGTCGAATCTTTTAGAGCTTTGTAGCAAGTCTAGAGACGTTTCTCTCGTTCTTTCGACGCTTTCTTCTTCTAAATAACGCGATTCTTAGTCTCAGTTTAGCTGAAATTTAATTTTTGAATCTGTTTAGGCTGCCGCGACGATTGTTGCGCGGGTTTTGTCCAGCGAACGTTCTTATGGTTTTAGGATCAGCTCTGATTGGTAGAGCGATGTCGAGTTTAACGAGCCAATAACGCGTTTGAATAAGTTCGGATGAGTTTGAACGGGAATTTAGGACGGAATTAAAGATTAACTGGAAAGCCTGAAAAGCTGTCTTGCGATATTAAGCAAGCATATTAAGAAGAGTTAGGCATATTGAGAAGAGAACTTATGGGACAACGCGGTGACGATAATTGAATTGGATCGATCGACACCTAATGCTGGCAGGTCACGGGTCACAGTGACTCCTTGCTTTCTTCTGAAACAGATCAGAGCGGGGGTGTTATCTCGAGTTAGACTGCTGTACTGGTATACTGGTGTTAAGTAAACTCACAAGCATCTTTATCAAATTACAATTGCTTTCAATTCATTGGATATAGTCGATGGATCGATGGTCCCTTATTTCATTGATCCACGTTACATTTATTATTAATGCTGCAATTTCCACGTATATAATATCAGTCGTCGCATTTCTAACTGTTTCAATTAGGCCAGTAATGTAATAATAAATAAATAATCAATTTGCATACATCGGTATTATAATCGATAGATTATGGATCTTCGTGCGAATCCTAATGGAAACAAGAATAATGAAAGGTTGTTTGTTTCGTTAACAAACGTGCTCTTTATCGAGATGGATAAAACAGAGATTATTGTTCGTTTTTAATCTGATTTATAGTATCATGGATATTTGTAAATTCAATAGTCGCATAAATATCGGCGGTGTAACGATCGAATCGATGATGCAGCAGATCTTGTAATGAAAGAGATGGAACAGTTCGAATCGCGAAGTGTTAATGTATTTGGTTTAATTACGTTGATTTTAAGGGATGAACACCGACGTGTGTACACGGACATAGAAAAATATCAATCGTACAAATAATTTCGACTCGATTTTCCGAACGAAGAATCCTAAATGTAATAAATGAACAAACAATCTACACTGGCCTACTTTCGTTCCCAATAATCTCGCGCAACGGAAACAAGAATTTCAGCAGCCGTTCGAACGAATTTAGAAATGCATCGCGTATCAACAAGAACAAGAATTTTAGCAGACGTTCGAACGAATTAAGAGACGGCGTATCGAACGACGCCGATCAATTTACCAGTAACAATGATTATGCCAATCACCGTGAAAATCATAAGAAAATCATTAGATAGAAAAAGTATACGCGACTCTGATTTGGTAGATCGACATTGGAACACGGTCAGAGGGAATGGAATGGTTATATCGCGTAGCGCGATTGTAGTCCTAGCATGAAATAGTACTCGCTGGCACGCAATACCCGGGGCGAATGTTTTTTGGCTGACGTTGTTTCTAGAGTTGGGATCGGGCCCGACACGCAGGGTGTGAAACCGAGAGAAGCGTTCAATCCTTTCCTTTCAATCCAAGGGCAATCCAAGTTCCTTTCAGGCGAGCATTGAACGCTTCCTGCTTGCGCCCGGCACTCCAACGGTGCCTTCGGAATTTCTTTCTTTCTGAGATCTCCGAAATTAGCGTCGACGAATTTCTTCGCAGAAACACGGAAAATAGAAACATGGAACTCGTCTCTAGAAACGACGCCGTGAGAGCGCTTCGACGGTCTCTTCTTCTGCATCCCCGAATCGAGAGATGCGCGCATCGCGATCCCCGTGATTTGCAAGTTGTAATTTTTCACCGGTCGATGGAAACAGGACCATTGTTTTCGCTATATTCAATAGCACCGTAAAGAGAGCGACGTCGTTCAACGAATTAATTTCCGATTCGCTGATACAGAGCTCCGACACGTCGGGGAGCACCGTGCCGCAGAAAAGGCAACGCGTTAAACTCTTATTAACGTTCTACCCGGAAGAAAAGGCCGGCTCTGTCGACGGCGAATCGTTTATGCCGCAAATTTTCTCATTGCTTCTTTCCAGCGAATGGCGTATCGCCGTGGCGTGGCGAGACGAGGCGCGGCGAGGCGAGACGAGGCGAGCCGCGGCTACGTGTGACGCCGTCATTATCATTAAACCTCGCCCCGCTTATTTATAGATGACGATTAAGATGACATTGTTTCCTCCGTCACGTCGTTTCACTCGCGAGACGTGGCCCCCATTGTGCCGCGACAATTAGAACCGTACCATTTATTCCGCGAACGGAGCCTCCTAACTGTTTCTTTCATCGGGCCCCGCTGGCCGAAGAAGAATTAATAATTAATTTTACACAAACCGTAGCCGGTATTGTCGTCGAGTAACGAGCAACCACTTCTTTCAATCTTACACGTTCGTTAAGACCTACATCTTGGCTCGCGGCCGCCTAAGAAGAAAAACGGACCCTGTTCACGGGGGGAACAAGGATCGCGGGTCGGCTCGGGTCGGGCGGGTCGGGCTGCGGCTCTGCGGCTCTGCGGTCGGATCCGGCGAGTCGTTAACCCCGCGCATCTAGACGGCGAAATTTACAATGAAAGTGACCTGAACTTTTCAAACGGCCGGTCTTAGCCGCCTACACGCCCCCCGCGCGACTCCTTTTTAGAACTCCTTTGCAGCCGCGGCTCGCGACCGGCCGCGAATAAAGCCCTCGAGAAACCAATTAAAATATACACCGCAGCCAGAAAGTTTCGAAGCGGTTCTTTGAATGTTACCCGTGAAACCCGGGGATGTTCAGTTCACCTCCGTAATTCCCGTCGAAGCCGCGTAGCTACGCGTTCCACGGCAACAACAATGATACTCGATGGTAGAAACAGTTGCAATTTTCAGCGAGTGCGTCGAGTTGCGACGAACGCGTTAGCCTCGTTCTCGCGCAACGGATCTTCGAGATAGAAAATGGCACGGTCGAGCGGAAGCTTGGAAAATGGTGAAACCGAAGGACCAACTTTAACCCCTTCCCGTGCTTCGACCAGCCCGACTCGTCATGGTTAAATTTCTAAGAATAATTTATCGAGTGTAGATGTGCTCTGTCCTTTAAAATTGCAATCAAATTAATCGTATCCCTTGTCATCGATATTTAACCCTTTGCGCTCGAGTGGTGAGGCACCACTAGAATTTGTTATACCACTTTCTAAGATCATTTTTATACTAACAAAGTTAATATAACAAAAGACACAATTTCATATGCACAAAATGCACTTTGTCATACAAAATGAAAATACTACAAGTCGGAGAAATTATTTTAGATTCACGCTTAAAATAGCTTCGAGTGCAAAGGGTTAAGCGTCCAAGTTTTCACGTGATAAAAGCGAGCGAGCTTTTTCCAACGGAACATCGTATGCATACGATGATAGTTGTTGCATCGAGAACTGCGCCACTTTAGCTCCTCTGATTCTAATTTATAATATGCAGTTATCACGTGAAGTATTTCGTTTCTTTTTCTTTTAGTTCTTCGCACTCGCTGAATTTCTGTACGCGTCAATGACATAATAAACTGACATAACGTCGGAAATATTTACTCTATTCGTCTAGAACTGCTGATACAGATTTTATCAAAATTTTGAACAAAAGTTTGAAACGCGTGAAGTGCCATTTAGGCACGCGATAAGCATCGATTTTCTTTCCTTTCAAAGAAACGATTGCAATCGAAAAGTTCCTAATCGCAGCAACTGCGAAGAAAATGGCACGTCAAAGGGTCAAGCGTGCACATTATACGAGATCCTATTTGGACAATTCACACTTTGTACACAGTAATACACAGACGTAACTAAACCTCCGTCGTTCCATGCGTTCCAATTCCGAGCGCTTCTTTCGACGAAATATCTAATTCCGTTCGCACTCGTTAACGCGCAATCTTTTGCTCGTAACGCAAGATTAATCGCAGACAAGATTATTCCGAATCGTTCAGAGGCTTCGTTCAACGATCCTAAAACATCCTTGAAACGAACAGGAACGTCGAAAGGCTTCAGCAACGTTTCGCCGTCGTTTCAAGCCTCTGTTCAAGGTACCGGAATCAGACAGGACTAACGACGACGCACCGATACACGCCGTAATAACGCATTGATCGGCAATCACCGGGATTGCGTTTCAATCTTCCGACTCGTCTGAACGAACGACCCTCGGCGCCAGGAACGGCGAAGTAAATTAATAGGCGTATCGTCGCCCCGGCGTGAAACGAGCACTTAACGTGCCACTTACGGCTATCGTTTAACAGAGAGCCACTCAAGATCGTGTTACCGAAAATCGACGGGCCGCGCGCACCTTTGTCGCGTGTAAGCGCGCGAAAAGCCCATTGTGGCTCGCCTGATTTCGGGGCCGTTTCTGCGGGGAAAAACGCGGCCCAGCCGACAGCTGACCCCGTCTCACGACCGCCGGTGGAATCGAGCTGCGCTGGCAAACAGTCGCGAGAGAGACAGAACAGCCCCCGCCGCTGGGCTGATTGCGATGGGTGGTTGATCGCGGCGCGCGCGACACCCGGCCAACGGGAAATTGGACGTTTAATTATCGGGAGCCGCGATAGTTCGGCGAAGACGCCGACGGAGGAGGACAATCGACTGAACGATCCGCGTCCGGCACGGCGTGTTAGCGACAGTTAGACGAGAGACGGAGAGGGAAAGAGCGAGGGAAAAAGAAAGAGGGCGGCCTCCGACGCGGCTGGGGTGACTGCACTGTGGGAATTGAATATTTTTGTCAGAATAATCCCCAACGTTATGAATAATTAGTGGTATAATGAGTTGAGTGTTGGGCAGACCTGCAATGTCTCACCAAAACACAAAGAGCCTCGACAAAACGTAAAAATGGCCGCACTCCGGCAAACTGTTCTCAACCTGCACGGACCGAACGCGTCGGTGCTCGCCTCGTGAGAATCAATCTGTTTCACTGTTCGACCGGTTGTTTCTAAACGTTGGCGAATCGGTCGAAAAATTGCGGATATAAATCAATTTTCACTCGCCGTGTTCGATGATATCGTTAAAATAATTTTGCAACGACAACCCTCTTCGCAAATAATTATTCTTTCATATAAGCTACTCGCAATAATTGTCTAAATGCGATTCTTTCTCGTCCATTAATTACTTGAATAATTATACGAAATACCTTGCAGATTATTTTCTCGCATTTGTCGCAAAGGGCGCGAGCATCGCGAGGCGCTCATAAACGGCGATGCAAACCGAACGGATATTTTTCCGTCGAAGTGGCGAATCAACGCGACAGTGTCACGACGAACGTAGTTCGCCGTGGATTTCGCCCGACACAACGAATTTTGAGAACGATTTTCGGGTGTCGGGTTCCCGGCGCAGCACAAAGGATCTGCCCTTCCATTCAAACGTCACTCTGGCACCTCGTCTTACAGTACAGCATTTATTTGGCGCACTTCATTCGTCCCTTTTTTGTCTTAAATCTTGGCCAGACTTAAAGACGAGAGCGCAGGCCGGCCAACTGCTCGATTCTCTCCCGATAATAAATTATATCGATCGCCGTGGGATCGATTGCGCGTCGTCACGCTGCTAATTCGACGGACCCGCCAGGGTTGGAACGGGGCTGGTATGGCTGTCTGGCTCGCTCGTCGATCACGGGTCTTTTGTTCTTCGCGCATAATGGACCCTCCAGCGCCAAAATCCGGGGCAAGAAGCCTCGGAACTTGTTTGCACACTTCACCGGCCTAACAAATTTCGCTGTCGCCGGGCCAATCAACATTGATTTTGCAACCGGGCTGACGAACGAAATTGCAGTGCCGCTGCAATGTTCCTGGACGGATCATAATTGAGCGTTTATGTTAATATTAGGCGAGACGGACTAATAGGATGGTAGTAGTGTCTAATAGGGTCGACGATCTAACAGTAGATCGTATTTAGATCGCTAATTTTCTTGGGAAAATCCGAAATCGCGAACCGAAACGTACGAGTAAAAGTGTCGGTAGAATTGAAAGAACGCCATCGTTGCAATATTTTCTGCATCAAAATTATCAACATTCGCGAACACGGTCTAGAAACTGTACCTGCGACCAGCGCGGAAAAATTCAATCTATGATTTTTGCGGATTCTTCAGCGAGCACGTTTCAACTCGAAATTGGAGACAGCGTTACGCTTGACTGACCTCGATTGTTCGTTCTGATCTAAGAAAAACCGTGGAAGTTCGGAGGTCAATACCGGGAACAATTCGGCCACGGGGAATGACAAAAATCACCGGTAAACAAAAGGTTTTCTACAATCGCGATTTCTGAATCAGTTTTACTCCCGAACTCCGCGGTCCACGCGGAAAACCGCAACAATGGCTGCTCGGGGCACGCTCGGAGAAGAAGGAGGGAAAAGGCGGAGTGTTTAACTACGAATGATCGATTCGCCGGGCGCGACGTTAATCGGTATCAGGATGAGAGAAGAACGGCGACGCGAGATCCGCTGCGATCGCATTGTCTAAAAATTCCGAGATTCGCGCCGGTTCGGTGTCGCGGCTTTGCCTTTCCAACGGTTTACGCGCTGTCTCGTCTCCTTCTCTCTCTCTTTTTTATTCTCTCTTTCTCTCTCTCTCTTTCATTCTCTCTCTCTCTCTCTCTCTCTCTCTCTCTTGGCCTGCCCTGCTCTTTCTCTCCTCGTCTCGCTTTGGCTGGCTCTGCTTTTTCGGTTCGTTTGAAGTTGGCAATCAACTAGATTGCCTATCAACGCCTGGGAAGTCTCCTTGCACACTCCCGTCAGTCCAGTCCTTTTCTTGCACTCCCTCTCCGTCTCTGTTACACCCTCGCACACGGCCACGCGACAGCGTTGTTCCTCGTTTATGCCCTCTCTCGCCGCGGCTCGGTCGTGTCTCTCCTCTCGCCAAGCGATTTTGTGTACGTTCTCCCTCCGCTCGCGACGCCACGGTTGCTCCGCACCCTCTCGCCGTTTCTCTCTTTCCCGAGCTTTTCTCGCCCCGGCTTCTTCCTTCTCCGCCCGGTCGGTATCGTCCCGGTAACACATCTCTGCGAACGATTCCGTAAAACGTGGCACAATCGGCACGCCATTGTTCCCCCGTACCCCTTTTATCCCAGGAACGGGGAAAGTGCAAACGATCTTGGAACGGTGCGCGCCAGACGCTCCGCGGCCTCGCGATTGCTATTCTTTTTCGTTGCTACTTGTTCCGGGCGAGCTCAACGTGGTTCCTCGATCTTCGGATCACGGCGTGCACGATTCGACCACCGGATATATCGAGTTCTTCTACTCGGTCGTTTACGACGATTTTGTGACTAGTTGAGGAGAATATGTACTTTGATTATACTATTGTGTTGTACTATATGTAGTATGCTATGTTATACTACTTGTATACAGTGGTTCACGAAAGTGTTTGTATACTGTTCAAAGTGAAATAACTTTTTTAAAACGGGACTGAGTGACTTGAATTTTTTTTTAGAGAGACTAGTCTACTAGACGATGACTAAAATGCCTTTTTTTAATTTTGCTATTACTTGACAAAATGAATGATGACAACGAAGAAAGTTAACAAGATCTACGAAAGGCATATTTCTAAATTTCCGTTATAGGCTCAGATAAAAAAATTAAAAAACGAGAGTTTTTATCTTTTCTTTTATCATCTCAAATAATAGCGAAATTTAAAAAAGGCATTTTAATCATCGTCAAGTAGGTTAGTCCCACTACCATAAAAGAAATTCAAGTCACTTAAGTCTATTTTTAAAATACTTATTGCGTTTTAAAAGGTGTACGAACACTTTTGTGGACCATTGTATATATTGTATAATATTATACTTTGATGTACAGTTGATATCGCGCAGTCTTGGCCATTATTCGTAGAAGAATTGAGGTCTGATGTCGTGGAATTAAGACAGGAATCTTATTGATCGTTCAATTCTTTTACCGAGATCCCGAGGTATGGCGAAGTAGAATTCAACCGTGTACATAGTAAGAAAAAATTCTGACCTCAGAATATTCAATCTTTTAAGATGTTAAAAGTCAAGCCTACATTACCTATAACACAGAAAGTATTTTAATGGATATTATTGGCGAAAATGCAAAGCCATACAAAATGGACTTGACTTTCAACATCTTCAAAGATTGAATATTCTGAAGTCAGAACTTCTTTGATTATACTATTATATTATACTATACATATATAGTATACTATATTATACTATCACCTTGATTATACTATTATATTATATTATGTATAGTATACTATATTATACTGTCACTTTGATTATACTATTATATTATGCTACATATAGTATTCTATATTATACTGTTACTTTGATTATACTACCATATTATAACTATTAATAGTATACTATTTAACTATTATAACTATTATAGTATACTATAGTATACTGCTATATACTACTATATAGTATACTACTACTATATACTACTATAATATATAGTATACTACTACTATATACTACTATAATATATAGTATACTACTACTATATATAGTATACTATAGTATACTACTATATAGTATACTACTACTATATATAGTATACTATAGTATACTACTGTATAGTATACTACTACTATATATAGTATACTATAGTATACTACTACTTTGATTATACTATTATATTATACTACTTACATATATTATAACATATATTACACTTTGATATACTATTGATATTATTAAATTATATGTTTTATAAAATTGTTGCACGTAAACGAAATATAAAAAAAAGGTATATACAGTATAATTATTACAGTATATTATAATTTAATACAGTAACTTGGACACTTTACAAAGAGATTTCAGCTTCTAACTGGTTAAATGAGAATATCGCACGATCTTAGTCGTCGCGCGTACAATCGTTGCTAGACTAGGGAGGAAAGAAAGCCGTCATCCCTCGCGACTCAAAGCTCGAAATTAGACCCCTAGAAGCCCTCCGGCACGAAAGATTAAAACCCACTGAACAGCCGAAAAAAATTGACGAGATTCGCGTCCGAATTCCACGCGGTAGCACAGTCTCGGCTGTCTTCTCAGACCTGTTGGCACATCGGAAGGGTTGAAACGCGGTGGAGAGAGAGAGAGAGAGAGAGAGAGAGAGAGCCGAAGATCGACAAGATTCTCATCCAGATCCGTCACGCCCCTGCCGGAACGGTTTCTGTCCGGAAAGTCGAGGAACGACAGGGAAAAAAGGGCGAAATTCCTCGCTTCCCCGCGGCTGGAAGGAGGGGGCTGGGGGTGGGCGGACGGCGATGCTGGAAGCACTGGATAAGGGGTGCGGCCTGTAGGCGCAGGTCGATACTGATTAGTACTTCAAAGCGGCTTGAACGCGAGCCCCCACGCGCGCCCGGCCTCAACGATGGATTCGCGACAAAGCAAGCGACGGCACTCGAGCGAAAAATCTTGAACAAATTAGCGGATTATGAATTCGCCGGGCTTTGTTTCCGGGAAAGTGGCTGCGGACCCGGGTAAGAGACTCGCGAACAAGAACACCCAGCCGACAGGCCCTCCGCTCCCGCGCCGCGGTATCGGACCGTCGAGCCGCGCCGCGCCGCGCCGTCGTCGCGTTTACGCGCCACGATTTTGCGCGATCACGTGTACACGCGAGAGACCCGATGCAATTCAAATTACCCCTTTGCCGCGAGCTATTGATACCGCGGGGCCGAGCCGGAGACCGCCCGGAGCGGTTTCAATCCTTTGCCGAGACGGAAGACATTTTGTAGCGGCGAGACGCTTCGGATTCGATCAGCGCTGCCGAAATCTTGCCGACTCCTCGCCGCAAGCTCTCTTCTTCCCCTCGCCGAAGAATTCGCTCGGGTCCGAGATGGTTTTAATTAGTGGACTGCGAATTTTTTCGGCGCATTTACGAGATTTGCAATCGACTATTTCGACTACTTGGGATAAGGGATATTTTTTGAGAGGGAAAATGATCGTTTGCTTCATTGTTGTTGTTGTTGTTGCGAAATTAGAATTGTAAAAATCTGCGGTGTAGGGTTTAGTTTAGAAACTGATTATGTTGCTTCTAGAAATTTCTATTAAGAACACTCGAATTCAGACAATTTTTGAGAAATAAATACGTTGAGAAATATTTCGTTTGCCTGTATTTTATTACCAGCGTCGTGAAAGATACATTTCGTGAAAACTTCGTGCTTGTTTCGACTAGAGAAATTTTATTTTGACTGTGAATTTTATACATTTGTGACGGAAACGATTAGGCCAAATACCAAACAAAAAGACAATGGAATGATGTAAGAGGTATTATTAAATTATTCTCAATTTATTACAATATTATTAAAAATGAAAAGACATTTTCATCGAATTTTTATGTTTCCTGCGATTAACTTGGACAATTTTCATTTTGCACAAAAATCCGCGCTGTACTTACATCTATACATCTTAATATAAAAGTTACAAGAAAAAGTAAAAAGTTTCCTGTATACGCAATTTTTCGAATTACACGAATGAAGTCGATTTTTCACATGTGTGTTGGCAATGAAGAACTTCGTTGCAAGAACTTTATACTATGTGGGAGTATATCGTTGCTTGGGAAGGCAACTGACTCGCATGTGTCCGAAAATCGTAGCGGATTTCGAGAGACGTGTCGAATATGCATCCGCGACAGTTAATTGATCTGTCCCGAAAGTATTGCAGGACCGCCAGCTGGCTCGGTGGCTTATGCAATTGCGAATGCAAATTAAACGAAATTAAACAGTTAATTAAAGTACCGGCACCCCCGGGGAGAAGTTAATTGAGATTCTTGGGAGATTTGTCGCGCGGAATGTCTTAATTTAGTCCCTTAAGCGCCCTAACTCGCCTTAACAACTTAGAATAATTGGATAACACTGCCAGGGCGTGCTCACCGTCAGAAGTAGGAAAATTCAGACTCTCGGCGCGGAGAGACGCCTCCCTCATTTTTTCCCCTTCTTCCTTTTTTCTTTTCACCTTTTTCTTTTTTTTTAAACACGTCACGATTCACCTGCACGCACCCTCACAGTGATATTCTCTGTCTCTCATTCTCTCTCTCTCTCTCTCTTTCTCTCGATTTCTTTCTGTCTGTCTCTCATTCTCTCTCTCTCTCTCTCTCTTTCTCTCTTTTTCTCTATTTCTTCCATTCTCTCTCTTTTTTTCTATTTCTTCCGCTCTCTCTCTTTTTCTCTATTTCTTCCACTCTCTCTTTTTTTCTCTATTTCTTCCACTCTCTCTCTCTCTTTCTCTCTCTATCTTTCTCTCTCTCTTTTTCTCTCTCTATCTCTCTTTTTTTTCTTTCTCACTCTCTTTCTTCCTCTCTTTCGCACACTCTCTCTTTTCCTCTCTTCCTTTCACCCTCTTCTTGTTTCTTTCTCTTTCTCTCTCTTCCTCTCTCTCTTTTACGACTGGTGCCCTCTTCGCGTGCCTCGACTTACTTAGTTCTACCCGCGGATCCTTGTTCAACGACGCCGGTGAAAAGCGTTTCTCCAACAAAAGCAGATAAAAAAATCTTAGAATTTCTCCTCTGTGAAAGCTGTCACAGAAATGACGTTGTTTCCGCGCATAGAATTATCGCGAGAATTATTTTAATTTACGCCAACTAATTGTCTCAGTTTTGTCCCCATTGTTCCACTAATCTCATTTATCATGCCTAGAAGATTTTCATTTTCTATGCGGCATGCTGAACATCGCTGCGTTCACAAACATCGCGCGTCGTTGTATAAAACGTGTTTCGTCGACCGCGGATCGTCATTGACGTTCGTCGCGAATGAAAGGCCACAATCCACCGACGAGTTTATTATCGTCAACTCCGGTTAATTATCAACTTTACTGCAATTATTATACAGTATATATATTCGACGGTTCGGTGCAACGAGATTCGTACAATTTCAACCAGCCGAACGAATCGCGCGAGACGAGCATGTGCGGGAACGGAAGGTATCCCTCGTTTTCCCATCGTTCGGCTGACCGCAAACGTTCTCTCGAACCGGTCAGAAATGATTTTCTCTCATTACGCTCCGGTCGCGGTGTCAATCATACGACCCTCCGTCCACTAATCGTCTAATCGCGTAATCCGCTCGAACAAACCAATCCGGGGAACACGGGGGAAATCTCCACCCTGTGCCCGATCTTCCGGCCGATTGCCAATGGAAAATACGAAATGGCTATCCGAGTAAGAAAATTGATTTGCTCCGCGCATCGACGTATCAGATATACGACGGTCCACTTGTCACTTACACCTCGTACGTTTTTACTCGATTCGCTGCTCGTGCGAACAAGACGAGTGCGAACATTTTTAGCGTCTGAAAATATTGTGTACGTATATTAAGTGATATTGATAGCTTCTAAAAATTATTTCATGTGACAGAAATCTGCAGATAATTAATACTCTAGGGACAACTTAGGGAACTTTGCGGAGACATAATGTGACGTTTGCGTTGTTAAATATTTATGACGTTGTGTCCTATATTTATTGTTAAGAATATTCTGGTTGGCGATATGAGCTTATATAATAATATATATAATATATATAATCATATTTAATAATAATAATTATTATTATTATTATATATAATAATTTATATATATAATATTATATTATATATACAATAATTATATATAATAATAATCTATATATATACAATATTATATATATAATAATCCACAGAAATAAGAATTTGTAGATTCTAGATGGTTTAACCCTTTGCACTCGAAGCTGCTTTAACTTTGAATCTAAAATAATTTTTTTAACCTACAATATTTTCATGTTATATAATTTATTACATTCTATGCTCATAAAGTCGAGCCTCGCGATCGATGCGACGCTCAAACATTCAGCTGTTTTGGAACCTAAACAAACAAAATTACTTCAAAATGCGTCTACAACGGTGTTTTCAGCGGTGCCCCAGATTCGCGAACGATTAAAAAAATCCAACGATGATGTCAACTTCATTGCACAGTGTTCGCGAAAAGTGAGAAGCGTTTTGTGGAAATAACACATAAAAGCAATTTGTGTTACAATAGACGGTTCTCCCGAGTGGTCTGATTTGGTATGAAACAGTGAAACCGTAGCCCTTACCTGGTAGCAATTAGTTAACAAACACGGCGTTTCACAGCGAAACGAACGACCGGAAACGGGCGCGCAAGATCGACGCGGAGCGCCGCGGCGCGCCGCGCCGCGTCGCGTCGGCACGTCGAAAATCGTAGTGTCTATCGCCTACGCGTGATCGTTACTCAATTATTTAATTTCGCGGTGCGTTGCACCGTGTCCGCTGTTCAATGGAAAATCCGTCGACGGGCACGATTATCGACAGACAAACGGTATCGATCTACCACCCCCGCGGAAGTCATGCGCGCTAACAGGCTGGGTAAGCATGTTTCACCATAGCGTAAACTTTCCGAGGCATTATTTCAAGGCAACACGCACGCACGCACGCACGCACGCGTGCGTTGCGCGCTTCTGCGTTCTCGTACGCGAGTTAGAACACGCGCGATTGCCGAGGCGCGCACAACGGTAATCAACAACAAATAAAATTTTGCAAACCGCAAAGTTGAACTAATTCTGGTCGATTCGCCGCCGCGGTACGTTGTTACGCGTTCGCTACAAAAATCGTCTCGTTAATGCGTAACAAATTCGGAACGCAATTTTCTTTCTCCTCGCAACACAAAGTCCGCTAACGAATGTCTGCGTGCCGGCGAATCCGCCGGTTCATAGTTCATTCTATCCGTGTTAATCACTGCGGATGCTAACATTGCGCAATGATCTTTGTGATGAGCAAACTTTACTTTCTCACAGATTTTTTATATTATATTATTTTATTTTATTTTATTTTATTTTATTTTATACTATACTATATTATATTACATTATTTTATATTATTTTATATTATTTTATATTATACTATATTATATTATTTTATTTTATTTTATATTATACTATATTATATTATTTTATTTTATTTTATACTATATATTATATTATATTATTTTATATTATATATTTATATTATTATATTATATTTATATAATATATTATATAAATTTTATATATTATATTATATTAATATAATATAATATAGTGCAAGTCGAACTTCCTTTGATTTATATTGAAATTAACCGATAAAAAAGCAGTATACAGATTATGCGCCTCATCTAGTGTACAGTGGCTCACGAAAGTATTCCTACACCTTTTAAAACGTAATAACTTTTTCAAAACTGAACTAAATGATTTGAATTCTTTTAGACGATAGAGGAACTAGTCTACTAGACGGTGGCTAAAAAGCTCTTTTTTTTTATTTTGCTATTACTTGGAATGAAAAGGAAAAATTAGAAACGCTCTTTTTTTATTTTCTTGTCATTCCAAGCGATAGTAAAATTAAAAAGAAAAAGCATTTCAGTCATCGTCCAGTAAACCAGACCCTCTGTCATCTAAACAAAATTCAAGTTATTTAATTCAGTTTTAAAATAGTTATCGCGTTTTAAAAGGTATGTAAACATTTTTGTGTGCCATTGTATGTACATCGTGTAGAATAAATGACTCACGGTACATTTATTGAAACAATTTTTTGTTAAATAGGCACCAGTGTAACTCGGTTGTCATGCTGAGTTTGATAGTGATCCATCAAATAATGGATTTATGTCAGTCAATCTTAAATATTTTCTGCGACTTTTACAATGAAAAAACCTATAGAGCAAAATGTTCTTAATCTGAATTTGTGCATTTCTATCGTTTCTTGCATCGAATTTTTATCGTAAACACGTCGTAATTGGTAGAAATTAAAGCAATTCTCACTTTTTTCTTCGATTATCATGGTATTGTTCATTCAGAATTCCTCCGGATAGACAAACGGACTGTAAAGAATGTTATCAGAGCGAAGCAATTCTTAGATTTTGCACCACGATAATACTCCTCGGTTCGCGAGCTTTTTGCCACAAATTCAACAAGCGTCGTCGATCGAACACTGTATTCACCGAATATGCCCCCACGCGACATTTTCCCATTTCGTAAACTCAATTTATCAGCTCTGGGAAGGCGTTACGAGCCGATACCTTCTTCAACGTTTCCGAACTGTTTCGAAGACCGGGTGAAGCGTCGTCGTATGTTTTTTGCCTCGAATGGGGCCTGCTTCGAAGGCGACGAAACTGATGTACAAATAAGTACAGTGATTTCTCCCTAATTCGCGCTCAGATTGCGCACAAAAAGTGTACAATTTGGGAAGAGAAGACACGATTATAGTCACCGATTGTCAACAACTATAAAAAAACTAGACGCAGTACTCGAATAATCGTATCTCCACTTCCCAGATTGTCCATTTCTGTGAACAAATTCTCGATTTCCGTGCTGAATCCGAGCGCGAATTAGGGAGAAATCGCTCGTAGCTCGCGTCATCTTTAAAAATTCCGTCAACTTTCCTGCGCGATGTTCTTCTTCGAAGAATCTTTCAAATTTGGTCAGGCTCCCCCCAGCTGCAATTTGCAATGCGCAGCCCCAATTTCCAGGATAACCACCGTCCCCCGCCCAATTACGAACGATGATCGTTGAAGAAAACTACGTATCGAATATTAGTCCGTCTTGTTACATGCGAGGCTCATCAGAATTGGAGGACGCCAATTAAGCGAGCCCAACAAAAAACTTCTTCTGCATTATGCATTTATTTCTGAGCACGGGATCGGAGCTCGTTCAGGGCCGTGGCAGCAGTCAGAGCGCACCCTACTCGTGCCGTGTATATAGATAGGCGACTATCAATCGGCCTTTTCGCGCCCACTACTCACCTCGTAAATTTTCACCCTTTGACACGCGCCTAATACAAGCCCCTTTCGGGGGGGCTCCCGAGTCCTCGGCTGTCGTTGTAGTCGGCGGCGTGGTGTGTTACGCCGATGGTAGCGGTCGAGGCTGGCTGCCTAACCCCTCGGGAGGCTGCGGGACGTTAATGAAATAACACGGGAATTAGTCTCGGACATTACCGGCAAACTATGTCCATTACCGTGGCCCAGGGCTCTCGTACAGTTCCCGGGAAAGTTTCTCCGCCCCGATATTCCGCAGAGTTTCCGGCCACCGTTTCTGCCAATCGCGGTACTACCAGTTTGTTAGAGGATCGCTAATTAGTGGGTGACGATTAGTGGATCTCCCCGTCGCGCCGCGCCGCGCCGCGTCGCGTCGCGTCCGAGAACCGTCCGGGCGATCGATGCTCGATGCTCGATGAAAATGAAGGGAAATTGACCGTAATTGAAGTTACCGAGGATCCGAACCGGCTCTGACTTTCACTCGGATGTCAGCCGCTGCCGGATATATACTTGGGTGCTCGGATTTTAGGGCGCGGACGATGGCCGAAGCACGAAAAATAGCTCGTTCGCTTTCTTCGTCGGTCGATAAAGGGCCGACGTTCGAAATCCCGATCGCAGCGCGAACCGCCGAGATTTCCGTGGATGGCTGGATAGAACGTATCGCGGACTCGACGGTGGTTAAAGCTGCATGTCAAAGCAGTGCGTCAGTGGGTCAGGGTAATTGAAAATACGCCACGGCCTCTCCAGCTTCAAGTCGCTTACGCGGTCTCGGCGCTATGCTGCATCACGTCTCTTTCCTCCGGCGTGCATGTAACTAATTTCACACTCCGGCGGGAAAGTAGAAGGCGAATATAACGCTCCTCTCGACGAGCCTCTTTTGTCCCCCCGTGCGCCGGGGTCCCTTCAGAAATTCTAGTGTAAATCTCGCTGCGTCGCTTTCTTCTTTCGGATTACGGTCGCCGCGGCGCGGTCGAGTGTCGAGACAATGCCGAATCGTTGACTTTGGACACGGAGGACGCGCGAGATCATTCTGATAGGGTCATTGAACGAGCCTTCTTCTTCGCGTCTTCGTCTTCTTTTTATATTGAAAAAATCGTGACACGGCCGGGGTAGGGGGAAGGGGGGGGAGCGAGCGGCACGCATTCACCCGCGCGCATCGCCTATTCGAAGGATGAATAAAGAATTTTAAAGTTCGTACAAATTTCAATTAGAAGTTCGCGGCTGTGAAACGCGGTAAATGGATCTCTGAAGAAACGTGAAAAAGTCGCAAATGGGACACCTGAATTGCGAATGGAACGTTGATGCATCCTCGACACCCTTTTCACACACTGGCACTCTCGCCTCGGTCGAGGATGACGATACCTGTTTATACGTCTGGATCAGACCGTTTTATACTAAGACCCGATTGTGCTCGCGCGCAATAACGAGGACTTCCCCATTCTTGCGCACGCGAAAATTTCTTAGTTTCCTTAATTAACGTCCACTTGGGCGGCGCGGTCGGGAGCGCGATCACTTTTGTGCGATTCGATGCCATTAATTCCCTTCCGGATGAATACGCGTTTCGCTCTAGCGTCGCTTCAATCTCGGCACGGCATTGTCCGCGAATAATAGTACGGGATATGTCAGTTAATATGTCGCGTTTCGATCCACTTCGCGCGACGTGTACCCTTCAAACTGTACACCGAGTCTGTTGCCTTCGGAAAACAGCAACGAAGCGAACCGTTTAACCTGCTCCGAGACTCGCGGGAACCTCTGCTCGGTCTAATCGCCTCGCCGGATTAAACTGCTGCGAGCGTACCGAGAGGATTCCGCTCAAAGACTGTCGTCTACTAATTTGATCGACCCAGGCAGACTTATAGGCAATCTGAATTATCGAGTCATACGGCAGAGACGACGGATGCAGGGATTAGTAACCGATGATGTTAGATATTCTCGACGCAACGACGCGCTTGCCAGCGATTCGTTGCGAATTCAACGTGTCGCTGAAGATTGTATAATTCTTGTTTTTTTTTTTTCATTTATCTAACTCTGACTGAAACTTGAATTCTGGCTAATTACAGTTACGTCGAAATTAACGTGGAAAAGATTGTGGAATAAACAGTGAAATTGATCAGAAACAGTGAAACTTGAATCAGATCTCCTGTTTTGGTAACAGTTATTTCTTTTTATATCGAAAACTAGAGAAAACGAGAAAGAAATGTGTGAACACATTTCTGTAAAATTGAACAAAATTATGTGCAAAGATTGCAGTCTTTCGAGAAGGAGAAGATACGCGTGAATGTTTCGTTCGATGAAGAACATGTCAGCTTTAAGGGGTAGAAAGAACGTAATTTTAAGCAAGCCATTAATTAGACTGGCTTTATGCGACTCGTATCGTCGACATTGCCACGAAACATGATCCAAGTTCTCATACTCATGATTACGCTTACAGTTAATACAATCGACAATATCGATAGGAAAGCATCTATAATTAACGCTAAACTTGGTACCATTTATAGTCGGTTGTAAGTGCATAAAATCCGCAGTCTAATGATGGATACTTGTCCAAAGATATGAAAGCGTGGCTATTTCCATTCTCAGGGATAGTGAAACATGCGCGTTCATAAAGATCGACCATCTATTTTACTATCACCGTCGTATACGTTCTTTGCAACTGAACTTCCATTTATCATGATCGTGCACATACTGATCCAGTCTTTGGAGGTGTACAGGTCTATTTTCACCTCTAGCATTAGCACAGTGAATCGATTAATTGGTTTGTTCGACTTCCGATTGCCTACGAGTCACCGATCAAGGTCTCTTTTCACTTCGAAAGCAATTAAAAACTAAGGGATATAGTAAATTTTTTCCAATTTTCCTTCAGCTTGCAAACAAAAATGGACAATTTGGGATTCGAAAGATACGATTATTCGAGTTTTGCATCTGCAGTTTTTATAATCGTTGACAAAATTAGCTGCGATGCTCGAATAATCGTATCTCCTCTTTCGAAATTCTCCATTTTTATCTGAAAATTGAAGGAAAATTAGAAAAAAATAGAATTCACTGTACACAGACATTCTTCAAACCGAAAGGATAAATGGACACTGGTTACACTTCGACCGAATACCACGAACACTTCTTCGATGATTAGGCGAAAGAGAATTTCGGGCGAACTCGAATTCTGTACAAAATTTTCAAAATTATCATCGTCTTCAAGAACTGTGTTTCGAAATCGAATATAATGTGCACTTTGCAGGTTTAACACTAGATTTACGGAGCGTAAAAAACATCTGTTTTATATTAGTTTATAAAAGTAACAATGAAACACTTATTCTGATCTTTATAAAGTGTTATTGCAACGTTTGTCGTAAGCAACATATAAATTGAATAAATAACTCATAAGTGTATCTTCACGATATGAATTGCAATCGTAAATCAAAAAATTAGCGTCATTTTTACGGGTTCCGTAAATCTAGTGATAATAGAGCAAAACATGAATAATAAATAATACTAAATTCTCCTCGATTTTTCATCAACTTCTAAACAAAACCGGACAATTTGAGAAAAGCAGATATAATTATCCGAGCCTTGCGCCTCGTTTTTATAGTACTATAAAAAGTAGGCAACTATAAAAAGTAACCGCGAGGCCCAAATAATCTCCTCTTCCCAAATTGTCCACCTTTGCTCACAAGCCTTAGAAAAATGAAGCAGAATTTACTGTACCATCTACATTTCCACTCGTCGTTCGATCTCAAATTTCTCTTCAGCCCAACTAATAATTCAGATTAATACTCTGCGATTCGCTCGCCAAAGATTCCATGCATCGGCGACGTAAATTATCCACCGAACGAATCCTGAACCCGAAAATTGATGATCCACCAAAATCCAGCACGATGGAAGTAAATTTTTGGATTTCGACGAAGAACAGTATCGCTCGCATGTACAATCGAGAGGGCATCGAACGTGTCAGCGTGCCATTTTTCAGGGTGGACACGTCGAAGCCCCGAAACCGTTCGGCGGCTCGCGCGCGCTCGCGTTCGCTCGGTTCGGCTTCGATGCGCTTGTAAACGCGCGTGCATGCAGGCCGGGCGGTTGTGTGCGCGCGATGCGTGTGTACCGTCGGTGGCGTGTACCGTGCTTTCAAGCGAACGACCGTAAGTCGCTCAAATTGGTATGGATTTCCAGTCCAACACCTCGATTGTCCCCGGTGAAGAGTGCTTCGCGAGCATACATGAATTCACGCCTCAAACACACGGTACGCGCCGCGTAGTCCTCCGTTTTCCCTTTCTCTCTCAGACTCGTTCTCTCTCTCTCTCTCTCTCTCTCTCTCTCTCTCTCTCTCTCTCCCTGTTCCTCTCTACTCGTTCCTCTCACCCCGACTTCTTGCTCTTCTTTCCCTCGGCGTCGTCGCCCCGCGCATTCGCCTCTCGCTCCCGCCGTCCCGGTCGCCGATCTTTCTCGCTTTCTCGCTCCGGAGAGGTGTCGCGAAGCAAATCTTGCCCGGCGCTGTGTATGAATGGGCACGGGAACGCGCGACTTCACACGCGCGTACGTACGCGCGCGAACGCGAACGCGAGCGCGAGCGAGAGCGAGATCGCGCGCGCGCGCGCCGGCGAGAAGCACGCTCGGTGTCCACACACGCACACATAGAGAGGGACAGATACGTACACAGAGCGGCCGGGCAAGCCACGAGGAGACTTGATTGCGTGCCGGTGAATGCGTTTCCACCCGTTCTCTCTAAGTAGCAGCTCATTCCGCGATGCTTGCTCTCGCGACTTGGAAAACGAGAGAAGGTAGTAGCTTCTCTCGTGCTCGGAGCTCTTCGGAGCCACGAGTGCGTGCGCGCGCGCGCGCTCGCCCGCGTCTCCGCGCGAGACACCGTGTGCCGAACACGACTATCCGTATCTATCTATGTGCACGGGCGACGTACACACCGTCGCGACACCGATCTCGAGATAGAGCTTATTTTTTTTTTTGTTTTTATCCCGGCCGCGACCCGCTCTCTTTTCATCAGCCGCCGCGTAGAAGCTCCTTCTTTTTGCTATTTACGCCCGGTAATTATTTGTCGTCGAGTCACCGGGGCCGATTACCGAGTGCTCGTTACCCGGCCCCGGGGCATCGAGAACACACAGGGACCGCAGCCAGCCGTTCTCGCGAGGGCTAATTACTCGTCTCGCGGTTCTTTCGTCTAATTTGGAAACTCGCCGCGACGATAGTTCTATCGTCGCACACCGTGTCTTCTGTGCGTGTGAGTGTGTGTGTGTATGTGTCGCGTCCTGGTCCGCTGAACTCGATAGTTCGCGGTCGGTCACTGATCGTATTAATCGTTTGTATTGATCGACGACTGGTTTTATCGATAGCGATCTTGATCAACGTTAGATTCAACAGAATTTGGGTTGAAATTTTGAAAACAATTCCCTATTTGGGAATTTCCTATTTGGGAATTCTGGGTTCACTTGAACGAGTGTCACAGTAATCACTGCTTTGACGGCTGCCACCGATTTTTATCATTTCTAGAACACACGTCATGCTCCCTCTTCGCATCTTTCTCGATTACATGAAGTTTTCTGTTCAATCTGATTTCAAAGATTGATATAGAAACTGTTGTTCTATCTGGACGAAAATCTCCCACGAGTTGATCGACTAAAATCTTTCGATGTTGCAAATGCGACCGCGTTTTCTTATATTTATTGTGTCGTAGAGGTTTATAGAGAATGTATGAATTTAATTATTCGCGTCTCCGTCAATAATTAATGCTGCGAATTACTGAACAAATGAGCGATGCCTCCGTACCTGAGCCAACGGAGCACTAAGGGTTAAGAAACAATAGAAATACGGATGGAACAATTGACAATGGGAAGAGAAGGAACGATTATACGAGCCTTCGGATTGTTGTTATAGTTGTTGACAATCGGTAACTAGAGAAACGCGAGGCTCGAATAATCGTATCTACTTTTCTCAACTTCGTCCATCTTGTGTACAATCTGAGCGACAATTAGGGAGAATTTGCTGTAATTTACTGTATATACAAATCGGGACGGATCAGGTAGTCACGGGAAAGGTATCTGTATGCTGGCAAGCCTGGAGGTAGCCTCCACAAAAGTGGACAATTTAGGAAGAGGAGATACGATTATCCGAGTCTTGCGGTTCGTTTTTATAATCTCGAAATGTCAACAATTATAAAAACGTGCCGCAAGAATAATCGTATCTCCTCTTCCCAAATCGTCCACAAAAATGTTAGGGAGACATTACTGTGCAGTAATGTCTCTCTAATTGACGCACAGATTGTCCACGAAAATGGTCAATTTCAGAATAGAAGACACGATTATTCGAGCCCTGCAGTTCGTTCTTATAGTTGTTGACAATTCGAGACTAAAAATGAACCGCAAGGCGTAGGACCAACACAGGGAAATTCACAGCAACTCGAAATTTGGCATTTCCAGGAGAAATTACTGTAACAATTTATAATAAAATGATTGTTTCCCGATGCGTTTTCTAAATACAGTAAATTCTCTCTAATTAGACAATTTGGAATGACGAGATACGATTACTCGAGCTCCTCTGTATAGTTAAACAAAATCGATCGTCAACAACTATAAGAACGAATAGGACTCGAATAATCGTATCTCCTCTTCCAAAATTGTCACATTTTTATGGACAATCTGAGCGTCAATTAGGGAGACATTGCTATAGTTATAATTATCCGATTCATTACACGCACTATAAACTCGTTCACTACGGAATACTAATACTAATTACTACTCCAGGCGAATACACTGCACGATCCTCATAAGCTTCACTATTTTATATTGTAACGAAGTATATCACCTAGTGTATTAGTTGTATTATTATACTTATTTTCGTGCGCATCCATTAAGAATGTACGAAAGAATCCTCTGCTTTGCATACAGACAGCGTCTTCGCAGCCAGCAATCAATACCAGCCGAAAGAGATAACACAAAGAAGTGCTCGAATCGTTGCAAATGTCTCGAAACTGTATTTCATCATGCTCTACGGCACTCGCCTGTTAAATCAAAAGCTCCGCTAAAACGATGACCTCTCTGTGCCGACGTTTGAAGAACTCGGTTTCGCGCGGCCAGAAGAGTCAAGTGCCTCGGTTAAATGTCACAGAATGGGACAGAAGGATCTCCGGCGGGGCTTACACAGGCTACACTTCGCAAGCGAGACATTGCCCGGCTGATCTTTCTCGTTCAGGTCACTCTCCACGACTTTCTAAGACCGAAGCCACGCGAAGGGTGAGGCTTATTTGTGAGTGCGGGCATCATTGGCCGCGGGACATACCTGCCTAACTACTACCTAATCCGCCTCCTCTAGGATTACAGAGCCCCGGGAGCCTTGGTCTACAGTTCTCGTCACACTATTCCAGAACGAACACTGCAGGGTGTCTGAAAAATGTCTCGCAATCCAAGAATGTGAGGTTCCTGAGGCAATTTGAAGTAAGTTTGTCCTTGGCGAAAATGAAATCCACGGCTTTGTTTACGAGTTATTAACGAAAAAGCGTGACCAATGAGAGGTGAGAGATATACTGGCGCAAGGCGGCCGAGCCAATCAGCGGAACTGAGCTTCGTGTGCTCATTGGCTCGGCCGCCAAGCGCTAGGCGAGCTCGCCTGTCATTGGTCAGCGTTTTACGTTAATAACTCGTAAACAAAGCCGCAGATTGCATTTTCGCAAAGGGAAAGGATACTTGGAATGACCTCAACTACCCCACATTTCCGTATTGCGAGACATGTTTTCTGTATTTCGAACGAACTGTGCTCGAAAACTGATGCAATTCATTTGATTCCGTTCCGGAATCATTCCATTCGGTTTAGCCAACGGAGTTTGTTATCATCAAACAAAGTATCTCGAAATGTCTAAAAGAACAAAGCGAAAGAACAAGTTGAACACCGTGACCGGATGCATCGATTGAAAGGCAGCGATGCAATTCATCCGGCTACATTTCGTCAACAGTCCCTGCGAGAGAGGGTGTTGCTCTCGGTGCTCCAGTGGCTATACTGTGGCCTGGCCAGTCACAATAATTTGTTATTACTGCTCGGTTGATTAATTAAAATCTGTGGTCGGTGATCGCTGAGCCGGAACGCGAACAGAGTACACTTTAACAGTAGACCTGCCGAACGGCTTGTGTACTCTTATATAGAAGTTACAGGAGCCCATTTAGCTGGATTTCGATGGACTATTATTATAGCATGCGCATGGATAAATCAGAAACAGTCGTTGTGCAGCGAGTAATCTCGAAAGGTAGCTCTAGCGTTAAAAGTGGACCTCTGTGCGCGACAGAGTGTCGAGTAAGCTCTCTCGATGGAGATAGTTGCAATTTACGTAGCTCGTACTTAGTGATTATTTCATCGAAGGGGTGTGGATTGAAGCTGAAAACCTCAATAATCTGCATACTTAGTACAGGTAGCCTTTCTACAATATGGCATTCTATAACACGGTTTCGCTCTAACACGATAGGAAAATTGCGAAAACCTTTGTACTTCACATACTTCTGTAACATTGGATAACATGATTTTTGTTATATTCATATTCATATTCATACTCATACTCATACTCATACTCATACTCATACTCATACTCATACTCATACTCATACTCATACAGTAATGTCTCTCTAATTGACGCTCGGATTGTCCACAGAAATGGACAATTTTGGAAGAGGAGATGCGATTATTCGAGGCTTGTACCTCGTTTTTATACTTACCGAATGTCAATGACCGTAAAAAACGAGACGCAAGGCTCGAATAATCGTATCTCCTTTTCCCAAATTGTCCATTTTTGTGTACAATCCAAGCGTCAGTTAGGTTGACATTACTGTATTCATATTCATATTCAAAAACTAAATTACCTTAAAATAATGACGGGAAGGAATAACGAACTATAGTGCCTTTACATACAAATATAATTATTATAATTAAGGGTATATAAATATAAACCCTTCCGTTGAAAGAAGCCGAAAATCCAAAAGAAAGCTGCAAAATTGTCTATCTTGGTACCATGAAATCTACAATGACCTTGTAAGAACCAGCAAACTAAATAAAATTACAGATTTTTTTAAAGAGGATAGAAGGTGCAAAAAGTCTGAATGGAGAAGGTTCAGAAAGTGAAGGTGATTTATTAAATCAAGGTTACAGAAAGAAAGAAATTGATTAAATTAAGGCTACATTAAATAAAAATAATATTTTTGTTTTTTTTCGTTTTTAAAAGTTAAGTTTCTTATATGGAATTTGAAAAGAAAATATTTGTTTTTAATAAGTTTACAGAACTTTTGTACTAGCTCTGGGTCTCATGTACAATAATTTCTCCCTAATTTGCGCTCAAATCGCGCACAAAAATGGACAATTTGGGAAGAGGAGATACGATTATTCCAGCAATCTTTCCATATTGTCCATTTTTGTGTACAATCTGAGCGTCAATTAGGGAGAATTTACTATATATATCGACAGCTTTTCAAAAAGAACAACTCGTTCTAAATTGGTCCAAATCGCTTGATTTTTTTTGAAATGTTAGTCCGAATAGTTTGCTAGAGAATACGTAAAAAGAATTTCCTTTAGTTTTGCAATTGATTGGGATAATAGAAAAGTTCTGCCGTGTAATAGAAGTACTTACCTGTACTTATAGTTGTTCAGAAGATTCGTTCCGTTTAATTGGAATCTAAAAATCTTAAAATACCGAGAATCTTCTCTCAAAGTTTTCTTTGTCCCTTGCGATTAATAGAACACTTCTTCTACCAATGAGCAAACACGATCGTATGCATTATAAAAACCACTCTCCTAGTGGATCATGCACTACCAAAAATGATACACACACTTTACTATAGAATGTGCATTAGCGCGTGTAAGGCGGCAACTGTGAGCGATTTGTTCGTTTCGTTTTCCTCGCGTCGACGGTAATTGTTAGGGGCGTTTAATTCCGTGGAAACATGTTCCCCTAAATCCTCGAACTATTGGGAGAGAATCGGCTATTTATTAAGTAAGTTGAAATTCGATTTGAAACGAAACCGTGCCCGACGATGCCGCAGCAGAACGGAACAAACTCGGAAAGGAACCCGATGGTATAATTTCGTGCACGCGACGGGAGGTGTCGGTCGTCGAACGGGATCGCGTCTCCGTGAAATCCAGGTGACAAATGGCGGAAACGAGCGTGTAATCGACGCTCTCGCTGACTCGACTCTGCGTCGAGGAAAATTGCACGCTGAACGGATCACGGGGGATCCGCGTCCGTGGCGTGTCCTGAATGGAAGCGTTCGGTTTCGAGGGGTGGTAGGGTGGGGGCAAGAAAGAGGCCCGTGGAGGAGGGCGGACCGGGCAAGGACGTCTTTCAAGGAGTAACCACAAATCCCACCATAATACTAATAGGCCCATAATAGAGTCAATAGGGCTTAGCCGTGCGACGACAATGAGATCTTGTCAAAATACGCCGGGTAACACGAGACCTAGGAAGTGGATTTTTCTCAATGGAGAGGCCCATGTCTTGTCACCAGCGGCGCGGCCCGTGGACGGTATTGTCAGGGTTTTCAAAAAATCTGAAACCTTTTCACCCGTGGACGCGGATTGGGGTTTAAGTTTCACGTTCCCGGGAAGGGAGGAACCCGGGGAAAAGCGGAACACCGATGGGGATCATAATGCCCCATGACACGCGTTTCGTTCCTGTACCTTCAAGTGAACAACTGCGGATGGATTTCAACACGGAACACTCGGCGACGATCGGCAGACTTTCGACGATCGATTCTGGAAACGTTCGAAATTTTGGTCCGTTGGTGTGCAGGACATTATTTAATTAGGAAGTCCGAAAGATTAGACCGCGGATCTTAACGCGAAATGAAAATTTTCTGCCTACAAATTCCAAGGGGCCCTATAGTTATTCATTTCTTTCTTTAATTTTAATAAATTCTTCTAATTCTCACGCTGTTTTAAACTTTACTTGATCGCTTTAGTCAAGATATAAATAATTTGGACACAATATAAGTTTTTCTCCGGCAATTTTAAGAGATAAGAGTTCGCTGAGAAAATGTATCTTTTCTCTTGATAGTTTTAATTATTTGAAAATAACGCGCCCGTGTAATTTTATTCTCTCCCGACGTTCTTCCGATTTTGCATTTAACGTTACCGTTTCTCTCATAAATGCATAAAATCCGCAGTGCAGTTACCAAATGCTAAAAATCCGCAGTTTGTTGATGACCAGGCAGGAACTGTTAATTGCATTCTTTTCGAATTTACAGTCCATTTAAATATGAAGACAGAATTTCTGTTCTTTTGTTTATGATAGAACACTAACTATAGTTACCTATTGTCAATAACTATAAAAACGAAACGCAAGGCTCGAATAATCGTATCTTGTCTGCCGAAATTGTCCATTTTTGTGTGCAATCTGAGCGCGAATTGAGGAAGAATTACTGTAAATTCAAACAAGAAAGCATGAATTCGAGGGTTTGCAAATATATTTTTAATACGCTAAATTCCAAAAGTGCTAGCAAGGATTTGCAAGAGTATTTTTAATACATTACAGTAAATTCTCTCTAATTGACACTCAGCTTGTACACAAAAATGGACTATTTAGGCAGAGAAGATACGATTATTCGAGCCTCGTGGATCTTTTTCACAGTTGTTGACAATCGGTAACTATAACACCGACGTAGCAATAAATTACATAGGCGTAGCACAGGGAAATTCACAGTAACTCGAAATTTGGCATTTATAGGAGAAATTACTGTAACAATTTATAATGAAATTATCATTTCACGATGCGTTTTCTAAATACAGTAAATTCTCTTTAATTGGACAATTTGGAATGAAGAGATACGATTATTCGAGCTCGTCTTTATAGTTACCGATTGTCAACAACTATAAAAACGAGCCGCAAGGCTCAAATAATCGTATCTCATCTTCCCAAATTCTTCATTTTTGTTCACAAGCTGAAGGAAAATTAGGGAGAATTTACTATACTTACCAGCCAAAATAAATATTTTCTCCATCGATTGCAAAAATAATTTAAATTATTTTCAAATAATACGACCAGATTTTTATACTCTCCATTTGTCACCACAGTAATTTCTCCCTAATTTGCGCTCAGATTCCGCACAAAGATGGACAATTTGGGTAGAAAGGAAACGATTATTCGAGCCTTGCGTCTCGTTTTAAGCAATTTCTCCTGGAAATGCCAAATTTCGGGTTGCTGTGAATTTGCCTGTGTTGGTCCTACGTCTTGCGGTTCGTTTTTATAGTCTCGAATTGTCAACAACTATATAAGAACGAGCTGCAGGGCTCGAATAATCGTATCTTCTCTTCCCAAATTGACCATTTTTGTGGACAATCTGTGCGAACATTACTGTACAGTAATGTCTCCCTATCATTTTTGTCGACGATTTGGAAACAGGAGATACGATTATTCGACTCTTGCGACACGTTCTTATAATCGTTGACAATCGGTAACTACAAAAACGTATATACGAATAATCGTATCTCCTCTTCCCAGATCGTCAATATTTGCGCGAAATCTGAGCGCGAATCAGGGAGAAATATCCACTGGGTGAGTATACATAAAATATAGCTAAAGTTTGGCGCGCGATTAAGGGAACGACTGCATCGAAACGAAACGTCAGCGGGCGTCACTCTTGCCCTTCCCGCTCGGTCTCGTAGCCGGCGGAGAAATCGTTTTTGCCGCGTGAATCTGTATTAAGGTATCGCCGAAACCGTGCTCCATATTCGCCGCGGCACGGTTCTAAGGCTTGTTAAGTGTTCCGACGTTGGAGCATACTTTTCTGGGTTAATTTATCAAACAAACGCGCAAACTCGGCGCAAGCTCGGCATCCCCATTTTAAGACGGCGCGGCTCGTTAAAGTCGTTTGAGGGTGGAGTCCCGCCGCTCCCGGTAGCCGGCAGCCCACGCAAACTACAACTACAACTGCGACTATACAACTACAACCACACACGAGCATGGCCCGGCCACGTTCCGGAAAGCGCGAACTTCGCGTCTCGCACGCCCGCGCGCCGAGCCGCCCGGCCCGCTCTTTATCGCTCCGTCGACCGGGAACGAGACCCTAACCTTCTTAGAAATGCGGGAATCTTTTTCAACCCCTGTTTTTCAACCCCCGCGCGGTCGCTACGACGCTGGACGAGTTTATTAGAGGACGGGAAACGGCGGAACGTCTTAATAGACGTGATTCCGCGTGCTGCTTACGCCCCATGAAAGGATCCGGCTGTCTGACGACCGGGACGACGTCGGTCGACTTTTTCAGGAAACGAGCTAAAAAATATCACCTACGTGTGCGCGTGTATTTTTCTTTTTTTTGCGCGAGCCCTGCCCGTACGTGTGCAGGCTCGCGTGTAGGTGCGCGTGTGCTTGCGTGTCCGTGCTCGTATATGTGTACGGGATCGGGCGCGTGTGTATTCGTGCACAGACACGTCGGCAAGCCGGGGAACCACGTCCACAAAGTGGATTCAGAATCCGGTCGCGCGATTAACGGGCGGATTTGTTGCGTCGTGCTCGCGCTGGGCAATTAAATCCGCGGCGGAGCTAACGAGTGAGACCGAACGAACGTCTGCGCCCACCAAGGATACCAGCAGGTTTTCAAAATTGCCTCTAATTACGAATATCGCTGTTGTTCGCCGTGATGAATGCCTCGCGGGCTTGTCACCCGTTGCGCGGAAATTATGGGAACGTAATGATCGCGGCACCGGCGACGTTTACCACGCTTTTTGTTACACTCCCTATTATCCGGCGAATTATCGGTGACACGGTATCGATGCAACCCGCTACGAGCAAACGCTGCGCCGCCGGTTTATTACCGATCTCGGTCGGGAAATCAATTTTTTCTCGGATACGTG
Source organism: Megalopta genalis (assembly GCF_051020955.1). Classification (NCBI taxonomy): domain Eukaryota; kingdom Metazoa; phylum Arthropoda; class Insecta; order Hymenoptera; family Halictidae; genus Megalopta; species Megalopta genalis. The sequence goes on along the minus strand of NC_135020.1, from coordinate 11,809,615 downwards.
GTTTCGTTGCGTTATTTCTGTTGTCCAACGTTGATCTTGCGCGGTAATACAGTAGTGTCTCTGTAATTGACGCTCAGATTGTCCACTGAAATGGACAATTTGGGAAGAGGAGATATGTTTATTCGAGCCTTGCGGTTTGTTTTTATAGATACGAATTGTCAACAATTATATATAATATATATCTCCCCAATAATATATATAATAATAATAATAATATATATATATATATATATATTATATATATAATATATATCTCCCCAAAATTGTCCATTTTTCTTCACAATCTGAGCGTCAATTAGGGAGACATTACTGTATGTTCGAGAAATATTGACCAAGAACGATTCTGTCAGAGACTGTTTGTTTCGATGAATTAGAACTCGGTACAGTGAAGTCTCCCTAATTGACGCTCAGATTGTGCACAAAAATGGACAATTTTGGAAGAGAAGATGCGATTATTCGTGCCTTGCAGTTAATTTTTATGGTTACCGATTGACAGTTATATTATATTGACAGTTTATAGCTACGAATTATGAACAATTATAAAAACGAGCCGCAAGGCTCGAAGAATCGCATCTCCTCTTCCCAAATTGTCCAGTTTTGTTTACGAGCTGAGCAACAATTGTAGAGAATTTACTGTAGTAAGCTAGTTACAATAATGTCTCCCTAATTGACGCTCAGATTGTGCACAAAAATGGACAATTTTGGAAGAGAAGATACGATTATTCGAGCCTTGCAGTTAATTTTTATGGTTACCGATTGACAGTTATATTATATTAACAGTTTATAGCTACGAATTATCAACAATTATAAAAACGAGCCGCAAGGCTCGAATAATCGCATCTCCTCTTCCCAAATTGTCCAGTTTTGTTTACGAGCTGAGCGACAATTGTAGAGAATTTACTGTAGTAAGCTAGTTACAATAATGTCTCCCTAATTGACGCTCAGATTGTGCACAAAAATGGACAATTTTGGAAGAGAAGATACGATTATTCGAGCCTTGCAGTTAATTTTTATAGTTACCAATTGACAACAATTATAAAAACGAGCCGTAAGGCTCGAATAATCGTATCTCCTCTTCACAAATTGTACATTTTTGTGGCGTCAATTGGAGAGACATTACTGTATTTTGGGTACTGATTTCTGACGACTGTGTATTTTGTGTAATCCATTCATTTTTTTGCACAATTTGGGCGACAATTAGGGAGACATTACTGTACATTGCGAAGCGTTGATCGATATGAACGAAATCGTTTTTTGTTTTGTACTGGTAACGGAATATTCTTGAGACAAAAATGAAAATTAATTGATCCATGCGAAACCTTATTATCTGTGATATCAACATTAAACTTGAGACAACGAAGAATAGTTAAAATTTCATAAAGTTTAGTATTTGTTGCTTTTTCGTTGTTCTTTGGAGCAAAAACGTAAAGAATGAACAACGGTCTCTTATTGTTGTTTTAACACTAGATTTACGGAACCCGTCATAATGATGGGTCACTAATTTGTTAATTTACGATTATTCGTATCGTGAAGCTACATTTACGAGTTATTTATTCAATTTATACGTCACAATAATGTTACAATATATTACAAATGTTACAATATGTTACAATAACACTTGTGAAAAATCAGAATAAATATCTTACTGTTACTTTTATTAACAAATATAAAACAGCTGCTTTTGTGCTCCGTAAATCTAGCGTCAATTTACTGCTTCCAACGGCACCATGACGAAGAAAAGTCTTGCAAATTGCATTTTACGATATCAATTATTAGAAAAACCGTAGCGGCTGCGATGGCGTTTGTAAAGTGCGTTGCTTAAAATATTCATTATCCCCGCAGTGGAACGCGTGGAAGATCGATTCGAAATTAACTCGCGAGCGTAAAAGATAGTTTCGAGTTCTCCTGATAATCATTCTAACGAGGTGACCTGGGTCACGTCTAGTCCCGCGAGCGACAGAAGCTCCGGCGCTTTTTTTACGCGAGATTTTAATTAATTAAATTACAGTTAATTCTCGTCGAGTCATTAAGGGTAGTGCATTCGGCGCAAGCTATAGCGCACGGGAACACGTGTCCCCCTCCTACTGCCGCACGCGCCATCCTTCTCGCTCTTTCTCCGCGGATCCGAAAGCCCATTGAGACTGGATGAAAAATGTCTTACTAGGCGCTAATGAAATAATTGTCGAGTTAATTTCGCGGAGCCGTTAATCAGGGTCGAGCGTCGAGGCAGCCCGCGTGCCACCACCGCCACCCCCCTTCGAAGCGCGTTTCCCTGAATTCTAGTTAATTTTTAGATGAAATTTCATTTCGCGATATACGCTTTTCCGTTCCTTTTTTTTTTTACTCCCCATGCAATTTGTTTCGGAGCCTGCATTCGTTATAACGACGGATAATTATTGCGATGAATATTTGCAAATGTAATTTGAGCCGGGGCTGCCAGCCGGGCATTGCGAGTTACTGTTTTCGTGGTCAATTAAAAATTTTTCAGCCGCTCCGACCGAGATGTTTGCGCGGTCGAAAATGATAGAAATATCCGCACGCCATTTTATGACACCACTTGCGCGTCACTGAAAATGTTAATCACTCTTTCACGGCGTGTTATCTGAGTAATTAATTAAGCTGTTACTGCGATGCGCCGATCTTATTTATTATTATATTATATATATAATATATATAATATTTATAATATAATATGATACATAATATTTATAATATGTATGATATATATTATAATATTTATAATATGTATGATATATATATATTATAATATTTATAATATGTATGATATATATTATAATACTCATAATATAATATGATATATAATATTTATAATATATAATATATATAATATATATTATATTTTTGTATTATATATTATTATGTTTATTATTTTATCTAATATTCAACACAATCACAGACTTACGTAAAATTACGCCAAAAATGTCTGCTGTCACCGTGCGTCATTGGCGTCGAACAACGCAGAAAAAATTCGCTCACCAAAAGCGAGACAATTATCAAAAATTCTACAGTAAAGAAACTGCATTTTCTGTTCCAGGATTCTCTCAGTCGAAGGGCTCCTTCTCAAATCCTAGTCCAGGTAAGAATTCCATGTCCAACAGTGTATAAAATGCAATTTCAAGTAAACAAACGTAGCGCGGGCGACGTTTAATGCGACAGAGATAAGAGAGGTGCAGTGATTTCCAAATTTCTTGAAATTTATTGGCACGGGACCGCGAGCAAATCCTATTGTCGTGTTCATTCGTTGCGATGAGTCGTTTCAGCGGCATCGCACGGAAGCGAGGAACTGCGTCCATTTCATCCGGCGAGAGAAAGATCACTTTTTAGAATTTTACGGGACGAATCCATAAAGTCGCGCAAACGACCGTGCAGCGGTTACGACGTGCTTTTCGCTCGAGTTCGTCGCCGCAGTCTACTCCTGATATTTATCACGGATCCAACGTACTCGCGAACGATACTGTACTTTACTATAATCCCCGTCGACCCTTTTAAACCCAAAGAAACTGTTATCTTTGGTTACACGCGGAGCAAAGTCGCCGGACCTTTACTGCTGATTAAATAAAGTAAAAATAAAAGCTCTGTTAAATAAAGCTCCTAAATTTTGTATAGAATTTACACGAACGCGATATAAATCCTTGATAAAAATCGTCAGCGAAGAAATTCTCATTTTGAGATTCGGTAGATGAATATTTAGAAACATTTGCTATATTAAATGCTAGCAGAAATTATACCATAGACTTTTCACCTGCAATTTGCTAAAATGATGCATGAAAGAAGTACGATTCCTTTAATTTGATTTTCGACGATTTTGCATAGTAGAGTTTAAATTATTATAGCTTAGACAGAGCACATAAAATTACGCAGTCTAGAAGTTGTAATAACTAAAGTATTGTAAATACTTGAATAAATGCAGTTCAATCGGCTTTTTGACACTAGATTTACGGAGCAAAAGAACAGCTGTTTCATATGAGCTCATGAAAGCAACAATAGGACATTTATTCTGATTTTTAGCAAGTTTTGTTGTAACATTTGCCGCAAGTAATTTGCCGTAAAAACATATAAATTGAATAAATAACCTTTACGATATGAATAATCGTAAATTAAAGAATTAGTGACCCGTCATTTTGACGGGTTAATAACGCATATAAATTGACTAAGTAACTCATAAACGTATCTTTACGATACGAACGATCGAAAATCAAAAAATCATTAACCCGTCGTTTCGAAGGGCTCCGCAAATCTAGTGTTAAATACGTTGAACAATAATTGCAAAGTTTGTTCCGCTGTTACTATTTCATCGTCCGCGAGATTCATGTAAGGAGCAAACGAAACAAAGAATTCGCGACCACGTCTGAATTTCACGCGACGAAAGTAGTTTCACACGAATCACGGAAGCAGTCAAAGTGGACTACTTCGCGGCGCCGGTGCACCGGGTCCCCGAGTTTCTAACACAATGTCGTAGACGACGCGATAAACCGACTCGAGCGAATTAATCAGCGCGAAACGCCGCGTTTAAAGCTGTTCGACCGCGTTCGTTCGACGTCGCTGGACGCCAGCGTTCGAACAGGGAGAGAAATCTCGCGACGCTCGCCCCAGTCGGTCATCGCCGAGTTATAATATACAGGGTGTCCCAAAAATGTCTCTCAATCTGGAAATAGCGGGTTCCTCGGATCATTTGAAGCAACTTCTTCCTTTACGAAAATGTTCTCCGAGGCACCGTTAACGAGTTATTAACGAAAAACAGTGACCAATAAGAATCGAGTACGGCTGACGCGAGGCGGTCCAGCCAACCAGCGCACGAAGCCCAGTTCCGCTCATTGGCTCGATCGCCTCGCGCCAGCCGAGCTCGCCTCTCATTGGTCACTGTTTTTCGTTAATAACTCGTTAACGGTGCCTCGGAGAAAACTTTCGTAAAGGAAGAAGCTGCTTCAAATGATCCGAGGAACCCGCCATTTTCAGATTGCGTGAGATTTTTGGGACACCCTCTATATCTCGAGCGCGATGACGTCATGCGGGGAAGGATGAGCGGAAAAAACTGATTACGTATTCATACCGGCGATGATTCCGATTTTTCCGAGCCATTAAGCGCCGCCTGCCCGACCCGCAAAGCGATGTCGCTCGAAACAAGGGACGACAGGTTGAAAATGATTACTGTGGATGACCTTCGCGTCTAATGGCGCTGCGCCGGGCACACTCGGGGCCGCGTTCCTCTCGACGTCACGCAGTTTTCCCTGTCGTGCACCCTCGACGTCCGTGGCGCGTTCGCGGTCGGGAAACGGTGGAAATAGGATCACGGAGGGGGAGAGAGAGAGAGAGAGAGAGAGAGAGAGAGAGAGAGAGAGAGAGAGAGAGAGTCTCTTCGGTTCAGGTACGAGCAGCCGTGTATAATTTCGCGTGGTCTCAAGTTTTCCGGGTCGAGCGGGGCGGCGATATTAAGTTTCTTGTCAAAATATTTCGAGAAATCGGGGCCGACGACCACACCCTCTCCCCCTGGTCGGACGCTAATCGGTAACGGGAGACTTTCCTTTTCCCGAAACACGATTCCGCGTGCACGCCTACCACGCTAAATTTTAAATCGCCTCACGGTGCACGGGGATCCCTCGAACTCGAGCAATTGTGTTCGAGACACCGTCAATTAGGGACGAATTTTCGGCGTCGTGTGCAGTCTCTTCCTGCCCCGCTGGATCGTCGATCACAGCGGAGCTGTTTCGACGTTGCGCTCGAATCCAGGAACGGAATCTTCGGTAGAACGCGGGCATGCAAGTGGAACGAACGCTTTTGTTCTATTTAGTCACTGCTGATAACATTTCGATCATTTTCGATAACATAACAGAATTTTAGGCTTTTTCCTTCATGTTGTAAGATACGCGTTTATTTATCAAGCTTTTGAACAGAATCGATTCACGCTGGATGCGGATGTTGTTCATTTCATTTAACCCTCGAACGGCGGATCTTTCTGATAAAATATAACTAGGCATACTTAGGATTATTTATCACTTTATTTATCAATTTTTTTGTCAACATGTTTTTTGTAGTATTCCTCCTAGATATGTTAAGTTTTCTACAGAATTTGCTGTAGGAAATGTAAACGTCTAAGTATTGAAATTGGGTGTTAAAAATTTGACATTAAAATATCAATTTTTACGATTCGAGTCCCAATTGTCTCCGAGTCCGTCGTTCGAGTATTGACCATCATTCGGCCGTCATTTGCCAGATTAATGTGACCCTCGTGTGTCAAATTGACACTATCGTAATAAATCAATAAAAAAATAGTGGGTAGTTAATAAAGAAAAACACATTTAGAAAATGTTCCTTTTATATTTTCTGCATAAAATGAAACGACGTGCTGGTCGAACTGCTTTTTTACACTGATCGCAGCGTGCATTATATACATTCGTGTTAAGAGCATCCTGTTAATTATAGATGGTTAATTATAATAGCAATTATAGATTGGTTAATTATTAGTTAATAATATATTGCGCCACGTTATTCTATCGGTATTAAACAATTCTGGATCAGTTTCTACTGTTGTAGAAATTACTGTGCTTCACTAAAGTTGTCCTACACGAGTACGTGAATTACGATCATCGTCGACGTTTAACCATCAATCAAAGATTGCTTAGCCAGTATTGCTGCAAAACAAAATCTTGCGTTTTCATCTAAGAATATAGAACTTGTAGATTGCAATATTTTATTCCAGTAAATCGCAGAAAACAATCACAATAAATATAAATAGAAGTTTCCACGGTCCAGTAATTTCTCGCTAATTCGCGCTTTGATTGGGCAAAAAAAAAGAAAATGGACAATTTGGGAAGAGGAGATACGATTATTCGAGCCGTGCACTTCGTTTTGTTGATAATCGACAACCATGAAAACGAGCCGCAAGGCTCGGATAATCTCTGGAATATCTTTTCTTCCCAAATTGTCCATTTTTGTGTGCAATCCGAGCGCGAATTAGGGAAAAATTACTGTAGTTCTTGATACTTGATTATTTTTCGAATAAAAAGCGGTAGAACTAAATCGATCGTCAAGTAAGGAAGCTGATAGACAAGATCGAGCCGGAAGATAACGTTAAACAGAGAACGCCGGGGCATAATTGATTGAACCGTCATTTTCTAGCTCGGTTCGTCGCGAAACGGGCAAAACGAGACGGAAACTGCGTTTATCAAACCGAGAGCGGCGGGACGTGCACCTCGTTTTTATAACTGTTGATAATCAGCAACCATAAAAACGAGCCGCAAGGCTCGAACAAACGTATCTCCTCTTCCCAAATTGTCCAATTTTGTGCGCAATCCGAGCGCGAATTAGAGAGAAGTTACTGTAGTTCTTGATACGCGTTTCGAATAAAAAGCGGCAGAATTAAATCGATCGTCGAGTAAAGAAGCTGATAGACAAAATCGAGCCGGAAGATAACGTTAAACAGAGAACGCCGGGGCATAATTGATTGAACCGTCATTTTCTAGCTCGGTTCGTCGCGAAACGGGCAAAACGAGACGGAAACTGCGTTTATCAAAACGAGAGCGGCGGGACGTGCACCTCGTTTTTATAACTGTTGATAATCAGCAACCATAAAAACGAGCCGCAAGGCTCGAACAAACGTATCTCCTCTTCCCAAATTGTCCAATTTTGTGCGCAATCCGAGCGCGAATTAGAGAGAAGTTACTGTAGTTCTTGATACGCGTTTCGAATAAAAAGCGGCAGAACTAAATCGATCGTCGAGTAAAGAAGCTGATAGACAAAATCGAGCCGGAAGATAACGTTAAACAGAGAACGCCGGGGCATAATTGATTGAACCGTCATTTTCTAGCTCGATTCGTCGCGAAACGGGCAAGACGAGACGGAAACTGCGTTTATCAAACCGAGAGCGATGGGACGTGGGTGCCGCGCCGTGAGCGCGGCGCCGCGGAATAGAGGGATTTTATTGGCCGGCGTTTTCGTTGCGTCAGCAGGGAAACGAACGGTTTGCCATCAGGATTACGAAGGATTCCGTGGAGGACGAGAGGCGTCCGTAACGAGCAGCTTTCCGACAGAATTGGTTGTTTTAACAACTGCGCGCCACTTTGAGCCGCTAGGTAAGAGGACCTGTGTCGTGGGACGTGGAAAAGGGTACCTTCGAGTCGGAGAAATGGGGGGGAGGAGGGGACGGCGGAAGAGGGGGGGTCGGAGGGTTTCTCGGGGTTGGCGAGAAGGGGGCAGAGGGACGGCCGACAGAAGGAAGAGAGAAAATACGCGGTTTTCGCGAGGACACGCCGCCGTAATAGTCCAATTTGCCGGCAAAGGAAAATACCGGAGGATTCTGGGAGCAAAAGGAGACTGGCACGGCCCCCGGGGGTGGTACTAGCTCCGCTCAGAAAAGCCGGCTGGAAAATTGGAGACCCGGCGAAACACGGAGCAAGGGAGCCTTCTCTGTGAAGGACCTGTTTTCCGCGAGGAGGGTACCCTACTTTCCTTCAGCCTCGGTTTACGAGCTGACGCGATGTCAATTATACTGCACGGTGGCCCCTGAAGAAAATGGCCTCCGCGACGACGGGGACGACCCCGGCTATAAAATGGAATAGAACAGATCCTGCCAACATAATATCGGAGAATTCGCCCCGTGTCAGTGCCGGCTACTCGTTTCGTCAAACGTACGATCCTCGACAGGCCGGTTATTAACTCCGGCGTTTATTTCACTCGCATTGATGCGTGGCCTCGAGGATCGCGAATGTTTAACTATTTTCTTGCGCTACTATTTTCTTCGCAGCTGTCTCTCTTGATTAACGCTAGATTCACGGAGCACGAAAACGACAGCTGTTTTATAGTGGTTTATAAAAGTAACAATGAGACGTTTATTCTGATTTTCAACACAAGTAACATCTGCTATACGTAACATATAAATTGAATAAATAACTGATAAATGTATCTTTACGACACGAATAATCGTAAACTAAACAATTAATGACCCGTCATTTTGACGAGTTCCGTAAATCTAGTGTTAACACTATCTCGTTTATAATAATTTCTGCAACAGAACGAGGCAACTTTTATCTCCTCTACAGTAGAACCTCGATTATCCAGGCTAAGAAGAGTGACATAAATACCCAAATATTACAACGGTTGTTTAATCACAATGCGAGATTTTGTCTTTATAATATTTTAAGATTTTTTATTTTGATTTATAAGATTTTATCTCTATATTATCTTTATTAATTTGCGCGGTAAATCGGTTGCATATAGGTTGCCATAAATTGAGCCGATTGCATGTAAAAAGTATTTATATAACAGATAATTCTGGTACGGAGGTTTTATTAAATATCTTGATCTCAGAGTAAAATTCTTGATTTTGATAACAGGATGATCAAATTTTGGTTGAATTTAGAAGACACGAATATCGAAACGTTCGTATTTAGTAGATAGTTTATACACGCAATTTTCATTACGAGTCTATTAACGTTTAGGTTAACGTACCTCTTCCATTTAATGATCGATACGAATAGTGGAGTGGTTTCGATGATGCTCTTTCTATTTTGCCGTCTAAATTTTAAACCGACTACCGATTATTTGACTGTGATTGGTTGCTTATAGCCGGTTAATTATAGTACCAATTATAGATTGGTTAGTTATTAGTTAATAATATATTGCGCCATGTTATTCTACCGGTATTAAACAATTCTGGATCAATTTCCACTGTTGTTGAAATTAGCGTGCTTCGCTAAAATTGTCCTGTACGAGTGAATTGCGATTATCAAACGCAGTGTAACATTTAAAGGAACAATTATCGTCTGTCGAAGCAATTTTAAATAATGATATTTAAAATTGTAAAAATACAAAGACACTATAAAAAAATGATCTGCTATCGATTACTCGAAACGTCGCTGCGAGGGATTAAACTGTTCTTGCGAATTTCGGAACGCTTTGCGTTGCGGGTCATGCTTCGATACTTTTGCGCGAAAAACCTTGTTTTTTTTTTCATAGTGATCGTTCTGTTTGTGTGCAACGCGCGTTGCAGCACTATCGAAAAAATCTGCCGGGAAACTGGCAACGGTACGTAACACAGGGGCGCCGAATATTGTACCGGAAATTTTTCTCTTTGAACGAGATGGATTTCGGCATGTAAGGGCGAAAAGTGTCTCCAGCGGAGCGGTTCCCGTGAAAATTCAGTGCTCGAGTGCCAGTGGAATGGAATTGTTGCGTAGACCTCCGGTTAGTTAAACTTCGCGGGCAACGAGACGTGAATTTTTCTTCTCGCAAAATATTTCGCCGGTTCGCCGGCCGTTCTGCAAATTTTTCCCTGGCAATGAAAATTTCCACCGAGCGTGATCGCGAGCCGCCGTCTCGAACGTTGCTGCACGTCTCGAGCCGCCTAATACTTGAATTAATTGAAATTACAATTAACCAGAGACAATGGTCCGGAAACAGGAAGACACTCAATTGGGTGCAGCAACTCGATTACGGCCGACTGATCAACGTAATCGAATTAATCACGGAAAATCTCACCCCGTTTTTTCACCGGATCGAATCACTCGAAGAATTGAATTATCGCCGTCAATGGATCCTAATTATTCGGAGTCTAACTCGTTCGATTGTCTTCGCCTCGAAGTAATTATGACGTCGAGACCGTTCCGAGTCGCGTTTTCACGGAAAATCTTGGGTTGTCGCGTTCGCGTAATATGAAATCCCAATTTCGCGCAATTCCCAGCGAAAGTACAGTAATTTCTCCCTAATTCGCGCTCAGATCGCGCACAAGAACGGACGATTTTGGAAGCGGAGATACGATTAATCGAGCCTTGCGACTCGTTTTTATAGTTACCGATTGTGAACAACGATAAAAACGAGTCGCAAGCCTCGAATAATCATTTTTTTAATTTTTTTTCGTTTCTGAGCGCGAATTCGGGAGAAATTGCTGGACAAATGGAGAATATAAGAATTTGGTCGTATCATTTGAAAATAATTCAAATTATTTTTGCAATCGATGGAGAAAATATTTATTTCGGCTGGTAAGTATAGCAAATTCTCCCTAATTTTCCTTCAGCTTGTAAACAAAAATGAAAAATTTGGGAAGAGGAGATACGATTATTTGAGCCTTGTGGCTTGTTTTTATAATTGTTGACAATCGGTAACTATAAAGACGAGCTCGAATAATCGTATCTCTTCATTCCAAATTGTCCAATTAGAGAGAATTTACTGTATTTAGAAAACGCATCGGGAAATAATAATTTCATTATAAATTGTTACAGTAATTTTTCCTGGAAATGCAAAATTTCGGGTTGCTGTGAATTTCCCTGTGCTACGTCTATGTAATTTATTGCTACGCCAGTCTTATAGTTACCGATTGTCAACAACTGTAAAAAAGATCCACGAGACTCGAATAATCGTATCTCCTCTTCCTAAATAGTTTATTTTTGTGTACAAGCTGAGCGTCAATTAGGGAGAATTTAATGTATTGTATTAAAAATACTCTTGCGAACCCTTGAATCGACGCTTTTTTTCCTAAATATATTTGCTTGCTAGCACTTTTGGAATTTAGCGTATTAAATATATATTTGCAAACTCTCGAATTGATGCTTTCTTCTTTGAATGTACAGTAATATTTCCTTATATATATATATAATTCGCGCTCAGATCGCGCACAAAAATGGACGATTTTGGAAGCGGAGATACGATTATTTGAGCCTTGTTTTTATAATTGTTGACAATCGGCAAATTGGGCAGAATTTACTGTATAACCAACATAGTCGTTACAGACTATGTAAATATTATTACAGTGTCTTGGTCGTAGCTCAGCATAATTTAGAAAGCATAGAATATTGTGGAATTGTAACAGAAACTGGGTTCTCAGATTCCATTTGCGAAATGCAAGTCACCGCGTCGGAAATCCTCGGAGACTCCCTTATTGCCAGCATGATCTACGAACCTTTGGTATCGACATAAATAACCCAGGACCACCGTCGTCGGAATATCTCGTGCCTCCTGAATCCTTCAGCCTTTACGAGGCATCTCCGGTGTCCGATCCAATCACCTCATTTCCCGCTGTATCGATTTCACCGTTCGCTGGAAATTTCCTCCGTGAAAAGAAACGGCCGAGACAAGCCTGCTTCTCCCAACAAACCGGAAGGGAATCACGAAATTGAGAAAGGCGGAGGAAAGCGGAGGAAGGACCGTCTTCTGTAAACGCCTTAGATCGTTCTGCTTCGGTTCTGTCCTCTGCATCGCGCCGCCGAAACAAGATCAGAAACGTCTCGCAACTTCTTGCGGTACATTCTCTTGCTGCTGATTGACCTAATCACTCTAGTCTCGAATGAATAATGAAACCTCTGACCGTCTTGCCAGTGTGAAGGCGAACCGGTGAAATGTGAGCTTGAACATAAACTCCTTTAACACTGGATTTACGGAACCCGTCAAAATGACGGGTCGCTAGTTTTTTAATTTACGATTATTCGTATCGTAAAGGTACATTTATGAGCTATTTATTCGATTTATATACGTTACTTACGGCAAATGTTACAATGACATTTGTTCAAAATCAGAATAAATGTCTTATTGTGCTCCGTAAATCTAGTGTTAATAATCTGTTATTTGATAAAGTCGCGTTGCATCGTTTAGTACTATTTTAAAAGTAGAACTACCGAGCCCTAAACGCAATTAATATACATTGTTTTATAACAACGAGAAGATTGAATTTATTTAAAGTTCCTACGATTTGTATTATAATCCCTGAACGAAGAAAAATTCGGGTAAAAATTTCTGATGAAAATGTTTTTATAATATCATGGATTGTAATGGAACAAAATCAGTATGCAGTCATTTTGACTGGTTTGGTAATTCTAGTGATAATGTACCAATTTTGTTTTCAGTATCTGGAATGTTTCAGTCACAAAAAACAATAATATATATATAATATTTATATTATTAGATTTATATATATAGATATATAGATATAATATTTATATTATTAGATTTATATATATAGATATATAGATATAAATTTATACATATTATATTTATATTATTATATTTATATATATATATAGATATATAGATATAGATTTATATTATATTTATATTACTATATATATATATATATATCTATATATCTATATATATAAATATAATAATATAAATATGTATACATACAAGTAAAATATATACAAGTCAGTGAAGAACGTGTTTCTCTTCCAGAAATTGTTCCGAATATTAATAGCAATCGCTGCAGGTATCACGGGGCGGTTTCATGCGCCGCAAAAAAGAATCGGGATCGCCCCGATACAGTTAAAGACCAATGAAAATAATCGGGAGACGTCGGCGTACGTATTAGAGTCGTCGAATGGAACTAGAGAAGAAGAAAAAAAGAACTAGGACAAAGGCGAGACGGAACGGAATGAAAATCAGGGAGGGGCGGCGCGGGGAGGGAGAAGGAAAACTGGAGAGTATTTTTCCTCCCTGAAAAACGAAGTGCATTCAGGCACGAAGGAACCGGCGGTTGATTAATAGAGCCGCTCGACTCGGGAGCTTTACAGACATTTTTGTCGTAAAGGGCTCCATTTCAAAGAGCGCCACCGCTCAATGCGGAGTCGAACGTTGTTGACTATTCGCGAAATAGTACGCGCGAGGCTCGTTCGAGATCTCGAGGGCCCCCGCTGGCTATTACGATTGAAGAGTATTTGCCGGTGAAATCCCCTGACCGAACAGAAGAAAGTTTTCCAAGCGTGGACCGAACCTTGGGTCTCGAATTTGCCATCGCCTGGGAGAGACTTCTTATCCGAACTACTCGATTATTTACCACGAAAACTCTCTCTCCCTCTCTCTCTCTCTCAGTGAAACGGAAGTCATCGTTCCCGATGATCCGCTCGCACAATGCGCGATACCTTCCACGCGCTATATTTTATTTATATTTTTTCCACACCGAATATTGGCATTGTTATTTCATTAGCTTGCGTCTTTTATCGATTGTTCGAGTGGCATTTTCATCGTTGCGAGTGTTATCGTTTATTCACGTGTGCATTGTTTACTGATCGAATTCATCGATAAGGTTAATTTGTAGTTAAGTTAATTTGTAATATCTTTTTTAGTTACTTCGCCTGTCTTTTTAACATTTTGGCATGTGTAAATTACATTTCAAAATAGAAGTTACAATTTTTAGAAAATGTGAGTTACTTCACTGTGACTCTGATCAAATCATTCATTAATTAATGTACATAATAATAACATATTCATATAACATATACATATACATATATAATATACATACAATATTCAATATATATATATAATATATAAAATATATAAATACAAATACAATATACAATATATATAATATGTACAAATACAAATACAATATACAGTATATGTATATAACATATATGCAATATATATAATATCTAATAATATGATATTGCAGTTCGTACAAATACATAAAAATTGTTATCATTTTCCTCAAGTATTGATCTCCGATGATAAATATATGTTACACTGGATTCCGAAAAAAAACTCTTATACAGATACATACTATTACAATATAACAGATCAAACCGATCAAAATACGTCATCAAATGTGCAAACGCGTGTAGAATAAATTTCAGAAAAATCGCCACAGCCAACAACAAACTTCATAACCGCACAGTATCAGCAAACGAATGAAAAAATCATGGTCTTCGCGACGACAAGACACGAGACGTTTCGCTAAAAAGAAAAAGAAAAAAGAAAAAGAAAAGAATCCGGATTGCAATAGGACACAGAAGTGGAGCGTAAATTGGGGCTAGCTAGTGCATCGACTTGGCGTCATTTCAGCGGCGGCAGGGATCTCGAACACGCGAGCGGGCGAGCGAGCGACATCGTTTCAGTCGGTGGCTTTCCAAGCTCCCGGTCTATGAGACGGAAAAGAGCGAAAAACAATTTACCAGATCGCGCGGAATTGTTCGCCTGCTTCTCGCCGCGAGGGTGAGCGGACAAAGAGGTTAACCAGCGATTCCTCGGCTTCTCGCGAAAGAGATCCTCCGCGGGAGAGCGGTAAATCGTAGGAGCCCGGACTCCTCCGCGCGCTTCTTTCTCGCTTTCTTTCTCCGTTTCCCTTTCTCCCTTTCTTTTCACCTCTCTTTCGTCACTCGTGACCGATTGTACCTATCATAGTGGCTCGGATGCGCGTGTGTTCCCATACATCTCCTTTCATTCGAGAGACTCCAGAAGCGAAGTGGGTGGACGATGTGTAGCTGGGGTGTCGCTAAAGAGGGACGGGGCGATGAGGTGGAGGAGGAGAGGGAGGGGCTGATGGCTGGAGAGTAGAAGGATGAAAAACAGGTGGAACAGAGACGCGTCGATGCTGGTCGGAAAAGGAGGGAAAAGCGAGAATGGTGGTGATGGTGGTGGAGAGAGAAGAAGCGCAAAATAAAGTGTGCGATAGAAACAGAGAGAGAGAGAGAGAGAGAGAGAGAGAGAGAGAGAGGGCAAGGGGCGCGAGAGGGTGCGAGAGAGAGAGAGAGAGAGTGGCCAGGGGGTGAGAGAAAGGCCGCGAGAAGGAGAGACGAACGAGCGAGCGAGAAATGGGTGCCGAGGGCTGCCACGTCGGAGGAGGCAACAAAGATATTAATTAAGAATTAACACGCGTACTGAAACCGCCCTTAATTAGTAACAGTCAGTGCCTGGAGCAGCGGTTTGTCTGTGCGCGAGCCAGTAGCAACGGGTGCAGGGTAAACACGGCGGATGAATTGTAATCAAAAAACATACCGGCGGATCGCATTCCGATCCGAGCGTGCGAACGGAAATAAAACTCGCCGGTGTGCCGCGAGAGCGAGAACACGCGCGGAATACGGAGAGCCCCGGCTCTCGCCGCGGAGGGCTTAGGCGTTCCTTCCGATGGGAAACGCGATCGAAAAACGGCGGCGAGCACACCGCGATGGCGGAAACGAAGTTTCAGAAGAGCGAACTGACAGAAATAGGCAGCCCGAAGGAAAAGGTGGCCGGCAAACGAAGGCCAGACGACAGAAAGGCAAAGCCGTCAAACGGTTTGCTCGCTCGTGTCATGAAACATTTGCTTTGATTACTCGCTGGAGCTCATTAGCACTGTAATTAACGCGAAACGCGTGCGCGCGAAAGGAAATCCTTGGACGCGTATAATAGGATCGAGAATTTCGCGGCGGACACTTTCGCGAAAGGACCTCGCGGATCGACCTATCCGTTTCGATCGTTAGCGGCAGCCTATTCGCGGTTCGAGCTTAAAGTCGTTGCTGTGGTCAGCGAGCCAGATCCCAGTGAAAGGGTGCTTCGATGAAAGTATTATTGCGCGGTTCTTTTAATAGACGCAAACAATAGAACTTTCCAAATCTCTCTGCACAAGGGCATTGCGTTTGTGAAATGAATGCATCTTCAATCCTTTACTTTTAATCGACGATAGTGATTCAACAATTTTAGATTGTTAAGCTTGGAAATATTTATTGTTGTTTATAACACAGTATTATAGCGCGGTTCTTTTAATAGACGCAAACAATAGAACTTTCCAAATCTCTCTGCACAAGGGCATTGCGTTTTTGAAATGAATCCATCACGAATCGTTTACTTTTAATCGACGATAGTGATTCAAGAATCTAAGATTGTTAAGCTTAGAAATATTTATTGTTGTTTATAACACAGTATTATAGCGCGGTTCTTTTAATAGACGCAAACAATAGAACTTTCCAAATCTCTCTGTACAAGGGCATTGCGTTTTTGAAATGAATGCATCATGAATCGTTTACTTTTAATCGACGATAGTGATTCAAGAATCTAAGATTGTTAAGCTTAGAAATATTTATTGTTGTTTATAACACAGTATTATAGAGCGGGTCTTTTAATAGACGCAAACAATAGAACTTTCCAAATCTCTCTGCACAAGGGCATTGCGTTTTTGAAATGAATCCATCACGAATCGTTTACTTTTAATCGACGATAGTGATTCAAGAATCTAAGATTGTTAAGCTTAGAAATATTTATTGTTGTTTATAACACAGTATTATAGCGCGGTTCTTTTAATAGACGCAAACAATAGAACTTTCCAAATCTCTCTGTACAAGGGCATTGCGTTTTTGAAATGAATGCATCATGAATCGTTTACTTTTAATCGATAATAGTGATTCAACAATCTAAGATTGTTAAGCTTAGAAATATTTATTGTTACTTAACACTAACATTGTCACTTAACCAGTCGAAATGACTGGTTTCTCATTTTTTCATTCACAATTCCTGATACTATAAAAACGTTTTTGTCAGAGATCTTTACGTGAACTTCTTCATTCGAGCATATATTATAATAAAAATCGGAGGAAGTTGAAATAAAGCCAATCTTGTCATTGTTATAAAACAATATACGTTAGTCACGTTTAGGATTGGGTAATTATCGGTAATTAATATTGGCAGGAATAGTTTCGATGATTTATATACTGTGGTCACACTAAGAGAGCCATCGCTTTTCTCGTATTTTAAAATAAATTGTACGATCATCTCTGAAGTCGGTTGCATATTTCATTAGCAATGTTCACAAGTTCTCCACGTGAATCATTGATTCAATGCATAAATTCTCACTGTTTTACTTGTGGCAGAAATGGATAACTATAACTGACCATAGCAGAAAGATTAAAAGGGCTCGAAGAGTATTTATACACGTATTACTTTTAACTGAATAAAATGATTGTTCTTATTTTTCGCAGCTGCTGCGGTACATATTGTTTTCACCAAAAGATCCACAGAAAGATCATTTACGAGACAAATGATTAGTTAAAGCAGCAAGAGGAAAAAAACATCAAACGAATATAAGAACATGAGAACGTTGTCTTGAAACAACTCAACCCTTTGCGCTCGAGACTATTTTAATGCCAAAATGAAGACGTTTCTTTCAACCTACAGCATTTCCATTCGATACGATCGGTTTTATATTTTATTTTATCTTACTTTACAGAAAGCTTCTCTATTATTCGACAATTTATCGAATACAGACAAATTTAATAACGTGAAAACTCTTTCGAGAATAGTGTAGCAATTTCTAGCGTCGCTTCACAGTCGCCGGTCGAGTGCAAAGGGTTAAATTATCGAGGGGAGAGATAAATTTCCGTTTACCTTTCGTTTTCTGCAAGGGAAGGAGAACATTTTCCGCGCGAAATACCAGTTTACCTAATCGAAACATAAAGATGGAAAGTTTTGGAAACATTTTCTTATCAAATATTATAGTAAATTCTCCCTAATTGACCCTCAGCTTGGAAACAAAAATGGACAATTTGGGAAGAGGCGATACGACTATTTATTAGTTTTTAGTAGTTTATTACTTATACAGTTATTATTCATATAGTTATCAGTTTAGTAGTTTTTATAGTTTCTATCATTTTTATTTACAAGCTGAGGATCGATTAGGAAGAGAAGAATTATTTATTAATTTTTAATAGTTTATTATTTATACAGTTATTATTTATATAATTATCAGATTAGTAGTTTTTATAGTTTCTATCATTTTTATTTACAAGCTGAGGATCGATTAGGATGAGGAGAATTATTTATTAGTTTTTAGTAGTTCATTACTTATACAGTTATTATTTATATAGTTATCAGTGTAGTAGTTCTTATAGTTTCTATCATTTTTATTTACAAGCTGAGGGTCGATTAGCGAGAATTTATTTAAAATCATCAGTCAAGACTCACTGGACCACTCGACGAGTAGATCCAGCGTCAACGTCATCAATCCGCACCGCCGAGAAGTCCAAACGAACAAGAAGAACAGAACGAAACCTCGACTCGAAACGTACCTCTTCGACGAGCTACGTGTCTTGGCTCGATTACGCTTCCTAGGTACCCATTGGTCGGCCCCCGAAGTAGTCGGGATCGATGCGTGTACCTATTGCGTGCGTAGCACGTGAAATCGTGACGTCACCGTTCGGAGGCCATTTTGACTCAGCTGGTCCCGACAAAAAGCGGCTCGAATGGCAGGACGCCATGTCCTGCGAGGCCGGCGCTGCACAATGAACAATGATCAGTGCCGCGCCACGAGTGCCGTGCATGCGACGGCACACCGATTAACACACCGACAGGCTCGGCTCGCGCGCGCGCGCACACACACTCGCGCACAGGTCGTGCAGAAATTTCGAAGGTAACCCTTTCGGAAGGCGGGGAGGGATCGGTTGTTGTGCAGTTCGAGAATGATTCGAATGGGATGGAAACTCGGGTGCGAGGCAGGAGGAAACCGTCGTGCAGGGGAGGGGAAAAGGAAAACAGGGGGTTGATTCGTCTCGTCAGGAAATATTTTGACAGGAATGGGCGTGGTGGTGGTGGTAGTACCAGCAGTCGTGGTACAGTTCTATTTTTCTCAGCTCGCGGGATCGGTAGAAATTTCTATTCGATCGATCTCCTTTCTTCCTGGGATCCTCCGTCGCCCGGGGACCCCTTTCGCCCCCTTTCACCTTGTCCGCCGACCGAGGGGCGCCCAGAGGTGGCGCGGGATTTTTCGGTCTCACCCGTCGCCACTTTAAAGCGATACACGGCTAGCGGACGAATAAATATTATGCGGCTGAAAAATGTGCTTTCGAGTACATCCAGGCATCCTCGACTCCTTGCGGCAGGATTGTGCCGATGAAAAGGGGGTAGGTCGCGGGGGTGGCGCGCGAGGAGAGGCCCTCTCGCTGCTGCTGTCGCCGGCGTTGCTGCCGCTGCCGTTCGCTCGCTCGCTCGTTCCTGCAGATACAGTGGCTACATTGTGGGTTTAGAGGCGTCATTGTGCGACGCCAGCAGCGGGCATTGTCGTCCTTTTTTTCGAGGGCCGGAGATTCACACCTTTTCACCGGTGCGATTTTCCACGATGGGCGCGCGTTCCATTGAGCGGAAGAGGGCGAGCGTCGGAGCCCCGTGGATGGGACGACGACCGGCGCGCGCTCTCTTTCTCCTCTTTCGGCTCGGCTCGGCTCCGCTCCGGTTCGCGGCGGTGCGAACGGGACGGAGAGATTCGGCGCGCGGCAGAGACACAGAGGACGGATAAGAACTAACGGCGAAGGAACGCGCGGATATACCGGCAGCAGCAACCTCCGCCGAGCGGATTTGTCGCGAGGCCGCGACGCGACGGGGGTTACACGCGAGCGTTTTTCTTTCGAACCGGCGCCGATGGGTCGGTTGAAATGAGAAAGACAATGGTGCCGGTTTGAAACGGGGTGTTGAGGATGTGAGAGCTCTTCTGGATTAAATTTCTTATGGTTCTACCTTTCAAAGACAGCCTAGCAGGCCTCGCCACCGGCCCGTTCACGCGTCCTTTCAATTAAAGACATCGCTCCGCTCTGTCCTGCGGAATCGACGACGAACTTCCTGCCCCTGCTGCTGATGGAGGTGGCTCGCGATCGTTCTGATTCTGCTGGCGATCCAGTTCTGTTTACATCGTAGCGCGGGCAGAAGTATTTGTACAAAGAGGGACAGTTACATTTTATTGGAGCAGACATCGCTTTTTGAAACATTGTCATCGTCATGCTTTAAAATATTTATTGACCGCTTGTTGTACTATTTTCTTCAGAATTAGAACGAGTAGGAGCTTTTCGATTGTAATCAGTTTTTAGAAGAGAAAGAAATATGTATTTATTGATCGACGCGATCTTTGGTCCCTTCTCTACCGAACGATGTAATTAAATTACAGTAAATTCTCCCTAATTGACGCTCAGATTGCAGACGAAAGTGGACGATATGGGAAGAAGGGATACGATTATTGGATTGTTTCGACAACTATAAGGAGGAGCTTGCTAAGTAGGAGCTTTTCGATTGTAATCAGTTTTTAAAGGAAAAAGAAATATGTATTTATTGCGCGCCTACAATGTCTTGAATACTTGAATATTGACGTCGAGAGAACAGAATTGTATTCCGACTTGAAAGATTAGAATAACATCCGTACCTAACAGATTATTACTAAAAATCTTCATCGGGAGTTGAACTCGTCAAAATATGGCAAGGGGTTAAAATTATCTTCGCTCTAGCCAGTATCAATTTGGTTGATGAACTGTCTTTGCAATTTAGTACAGGTCTCTGTTTCTGATATGCTGAAACTAAAATATTGCAGTAACGAACGCACGAACATGGATCTTCGAAGATCTTGTTATTTTTTAAAATCAGTTCGAATTTACTTCGTTCTTTATGTGTAGGTATAACGATCTAATACGTATAAACAGGACTGTATATACACTTCATCGAATGCTTAAATATGTGAATAAGGCCGCGTATAAATAAAGAAACAATTTCTGAATCTATAATTGAATTAGAATTCTTAAGTATGTAACATCGTCTTAAGTAATAAATAAATGAACAAAAAGTTGAACAAACTTCACACGATTGTTGAACCCTAAATATCACGATATTTAATCACTTACCTTCCCAATACAGAAAATTCTCCCTAATTTTCCTTCAGATTGTAAACAAAAATGAACAAATTGGGAAGAGAAGATACGATTATTCGATCCCTGCACCGCGTTTTCATAATTATTGACAATCGGCAAAAATGAGCCGCGAGACTCGAAAAATCGTACCTTCTATTCCCAAATTGTCCATTTTTGTGCACAATCTGAGCGTCAATTCGAGATAATTTACTCTATTTGGATTTTGCTGCAGGCTGAACTTTGTTTCATGCGCTAGATATCGCAACGGAATTTGCTGATGGAACGATGGAAGGTAATCTTTCGGCTAGAATATTTCAGATTGAATTGTTAATTCGGTTCGTTTCAGTGTCGAACGTTTAGCATTTCCTGAGAGATTTATAATTTGGTGGCGATGTAACGTCGAGGAATTTAGAGCGATGGTCCGACCAAAGATATCTACCATGGTAGAAATTCCATTTGTCCGAACCTGTCAAGGGACAGCACGATTCAGATGACTATGGCGCTCGAAAATCGTATCTCCTCTTCTCAAATTGTCCATTTTTGTTTACAAGCTCAAGGAAAATTAGAAATAATTTACTATAATTGCAAACAGAGTTTCGTAGATCTATGCTATCTTGTATCGTTGCATTCTTTACAGAACGAGACTGGATGCTGCCGCGTCCCCTAAAAATATCATACTTCGTACCCGCGTAATTAGTTTCTCGATCGAACGAGTGGGCATTGAAGTAGATCACGTTGTTAATAATACAGTAATCGATGCAAGGGTCGATATTACGAAACGTCGCCGCGGCCCCCGTACCCCGAAACCGGCGGAGCCCGCTAATTGCACTAATTTCAATAAATCTCCTTCAAGGAGGTGTATTTCCCGGGTACCTTATGAATTTGTAAGCAAAGAAATTTGAAAGGTTGCCAAGTCTCTCTCCTGGAGGGGACAATTAGACTCTTCTCGTCGACCTTGAGGGGAATCAACGAGACGTTGAGGAGGTTTGTCCGACCGATCGTTAAGTCACTTCGTCTCCGTTCCTCCGTCGACGTCCTTTGTCAAGATTAGAGAACTTCCTGGTGCTTCAAATAATGCCTCCATTTACGAATCCGAACTTCGCGCGAGACCGTTCGAACGTTCCTCGTTCCTCCTCGCACCCTCCTCGCCGGTATACTACTTCCATTGTCCTGCGCGTTCCTTCGTGTTCTACCATCGGAATCCATTACTCTTCGCGTTGCCTTACACGACACCCTGAATTTTTACAAGTCCTCGCGCCGTTCGCATGAAAATTATGAGCCGGGACATTTCTCGGTCCAGATTATGGTCTAGAGGTGCAGTAAATTCTCCCTAATTGACGCTCAGATTGTGGAAAAAATGGACAATTTGGACAGAGGACAGAAGGAGAGAGAAAAATGGACAATTTAGGAACTGGTTATTGCTCGTTTTTATAGTTACTGATCGTCAGAAATTATAAAAACGAGGTGCAAAGCTCGAATAATCGTATCTGCGCTTCTCAAATTGTCTATTTTTGTGCACAATCTGAAGGAAAATTCGGGAGAACTTACTGTATTTGTGAAAACGTCTGATTTCTTCAAGTTCTCATGAGACTGCAGTGAACGATCGAAAAGAAAATTGATGAATTGCAGAGAAATCACTAAACTCTCCTCAGACTCTCGTTGCAGTATATTTTTAAAAGAAGGAACCTAACGACACTTATCCGACTTATCTTACTTCTCGGTAAGACACTCCTGAGAAAAGTTGATCAAACCGATCCATTACGATCGTGCAAGACGATAGATCGTATAAATTGCAGCGCGGTCATCTTCTCTGTCCACTCTTCAGCCGGCGGTTATTAATACCGTCGAAGGAAGAGCGGTTATTGCGTGTCACGTTGTTCGAAATTAGTTTGTACGAAAACATGGTGCTCATTTACGAATGGCGTGCGAGCGAGCGAGCGAGCGAGCGGCGCCGGTGATTACTTAATTATTTCCTGTCCAGTGTCGCTATTAGGACAAGAATATAGAGAACGGACGTGTTCGGAACTTTCGATGGAGCGAACTCGGCAACAAAAGTTTCGCGGTGACAGCCGGGACAGGGGCGAGGAGCAGCGTGTCGTCGACTAAATTTAGGTCGACATGTGCGGACGTAAGTTTGTCTGGCGCCAGCGAACAAAATATGTAGTTCGGCTACAAAAATATTGGGTTACTTCGAAAACAGCCGGCAGTCAACACTTTCCTGAAGCGTTGCATGTGTCTCGAGCAGGCTGCCGGTCCTCGTGGTCGAATTAAAACAAGATTCACGCCGGATCCCCATGGAAATCGTTCCCAACGACGACGACGACAACGACGATAACGACGATGACGACAAGTTCGATGGAATCCGACGCGATTCGATCGGCCGCGGATCCTCCAACGATCAATACCGGAAACGCGAAATACGATTCGCACGAAGATCCGCGGAGTTCTTCGCAGTCGTAGGACAATTAATTGCGTCATTGAGCGATTCGCGTAGCCCGTATTATTGAATCGAACACAGACCGCCACTCGGCGAATAATTATGAAATTACTCATTCGCGAAACAATTTCCGGGCGTAGCCCCCCACCCCCTCCCCAGCTTTTCATTTAATTCCCGATGTTTAGCCGGTCTATTTTCAAAGCGTGCCAGCGCCGCGTTGTTAATCCGCGTCACTGAATCGATTCGAACGAGGAACGACCCTCTCTAAACGCGAAATTATGCAAATTAATAAGACCTCCTCTCAAACGGTTCAATTTTACGCGCGTTTTCTGCCATGTTCGACATCGTTTATTAACGAAACACGTTTCAATCCGCTGAAGGGAAAACGGCGGCCATACTGAATGTTATGTTTTGTCTTTCATTAGGGAACAAATTAATGTGAAATTTTGAGCGCGTACATAGAAACGGGCGGAAAACGCGTGGATTTAAAATCGTTTCGGCAATAGATTGATCCGAACTGTTACAAAATAAAATACTGTATACAGTAATTGCTAATTACAGGATTTTCATTTCCTAATTAGATGAACGGTGTCACACGAAAGCGTTCCCACATCTTCTAAAACGTAATAACTTTTTTAAAAGTCAACTAAATGACTTGAATTTTTGTTTTAGATGATAAAGGGAATAATCTTCTAGATGATGACCAAAATGCCTTTTTTTAATTTTGCTATTATTTGGGATGACAAAATAAAAGATAAGAAACTTTCGTTTTTTAACTTTTTTATCTGAGCCTGTAATAACAATATAAAAAATTGCCTTTCCAGTTTTTGGTCCAAGTCATGATAAAACTGCGACTTTTGCCGCCTTTAATTTGTTAACAACGTAATTCGACAACGTCAACTGATTCCATAATTGAAAATTTAACTGCGAGAGGCATTTTTTATATTTTTATTACAGACTTCGATAAAAAAGTTAAAAAGACGAGAGTATTTATTTATTTTTTTTAGTAATCCCAAGTAATAGCAAAATTAAATAAAGGCATTTTAGTCATCATCTAGTTAATTAGTCTTGCTATCATGTAAAAAATATCCAAGTTACTTGGTCCAGTTTCAAAAAAGTTATTGCATTTTAAACGGTGTACGAACACTTTTGTGGGACACTGTACCTAGAACATTTTTCAGTACGCAATAATTAGAATGCGGATTTTTACGTACAATAAAACTTGTCTGCATTAGGTATACAGAACAGGATTCGAACAAAGATGCACTTGTTCGTTTAATAGTCTCGATAAATTCAAAACAATACAATAAAATTCATAAATTCTTCCGATGTCGTCATAACTGTTCATTTCATTTACCCAATTTAACCCTAACTGCATAATTGTATAAAATCCGGAGTCTAGCAATGATACAAATTAACAACTTAAAGAATAAGTTCTATAGGTTCTATAGGATGTGTGTGTGCGTGTGTGAGCGCGATTACAAATTTCATTGTTATTTAAACGGTCGTCTGTCTCCGTTCTGGATAAGTCACCTCATTTTTGGGCAGAAGTGACAGAACGCCCGGCGCTCTCCAATTATTAGAACCCCAAGCAGTGCTGTAACAAGTTTGCGACCCTCGCGTCTCCATCGAGCGCGGATTTGGAAAGGGGTTGCACGGAGGAAACTGGTTCGGCGCCGCTGCCACGCACATGATCGCGCTAGCCTTATGAATACCGTAAATTTTACGCGATGTTGCCGGCAATTTTATCGGGCCATCAGCGTGAAATCTATTCCCGCGGATCCGTCCCGACAATGAGCTCGCGCGAACCCGGAATTCGCATCGGGACCGGTGAGTGAACCGTCTCGATGCCGATCTCCTTCCCAACCCTCTCGGTCCAATGACCGTAAGACACTCCGTGGAATGAGAGAACTTCACGCCGACCAAATGAAAATTCTATAAATCAACGTTAATCTGTGATTATCGTCGTCGGGCGCAACGAATGCGAAGCTGCTCGCGTCAATCAATGTACAGCGATGTCTCTTTTTTCAAGTTAGCCTTGTAATTTTTGCACGTTCTTCGTTGAAAATATCAAGATTGTTATACATTACTGTTTTCATCGGTAATTATAAATTAACTCAGATTTGGAGCGTTGAGCTTGTATTCTGAAAAGTTTACTACAAGTTCGCTGCAATGTAGAACGTTACAGAAAATTGTCACGTCGCATTCCAACATTATTTTTACATGATCGAAGCTTGGATATAAAAAAAATTGTCGAAAGTCTAACTGTTGTACGAGTCACGAGACTCAATTTCATATTCAAAATGCACTTTATCGTGTAAAATGGAAATACCGTAAGTCAGAGAGATTCATTTAGATTTACAGTTAAAATGGCTTCGAGTGCAAAGGGTTAATATAATAATTGATATTACTCCCAGCAGATAAACAGAGAAAATACTTTTCGAATGAAAAGTCGAGACAATACCGTAAGTTCTCCCGAATTGACGCTCAGATTGTGCAGAAAAAATGGACAATTTGGCAGGAAAAGATACGATTATTCGAGCCTTGCGGCTCGTTTTTGTAGTCGTTGACAATCGGTAACTATGAAAACGAGCCGCGAAGCTCAAACAATCGTATCTCCTCTTTCCAAATCGTCAATTTTCGTGGACAATTTGAGCGTCAGTAAGTACACCGATCACGAACGAGCGAGAGCCATCGTTCATAAAACCAGCAATCATCGTCTCGGATCACGCAGGCCCACAAGAAGCCAGCCGAAACAAAAAGCAAAAAGCGTGCGGCAAGAAAGCGTCGTTCGATCTTGATTCCGAGATGAAGATGAAAAAGAAAGTAGCAGAGCGCCGTCGGTCGGATGAAAGCGTTGTCAGTCTTCGCACGGAGCTGGAAGCGTCCCTCGGGGTGGCGGAGCACAGCCCTCTTCGTCCCTGTCCGCGGGAATAAACTCGCAGTAACGGGTCCTCTCGGAATCGACGTGCCCGGCGGGGCGGGCTGGCCGCGTGGTCGCCGGAGTAAATTTTCCAGGATGCCGCCGGCAACGGCAATTTCAGCCGGTCATCGGCGTAAAGTCGATGCTCATTGCGAGCCCCCGTGGCTGGTTTCACGAGGATGCCAGCAGACAGGAGAGAGAGTAGAGCCTGCCGGGGCGGGCGGAGGCAGAACCGGAGGCCGGGCGGGTGTGTGTGGGTGGGTGGACAGGAGGCGTACGGTGGGTGTGGGAGGGCGGCGGCGAGGTCGTGAGAGAGAGGAGTTAATGGGGACGAACTGTAGAAGTGGCTATAGTCTAGAGCCGTGTTAGGGCCAGGGCCATTAAGCTTAATGACATAATGAAGTAAATGGCTGTGCATGCCATGCCACGCCGGAGACTATAGCTTATAACCGCCGGGCCTCCACCCCCGCGCAATATACCGCGTGCCAGGAATTCCTGACTTATGCCGGCACTGCCCAGTCGAAAGGGGTAGCTAGGCTATGGGGGTGTGCGCCCTCTCCTCCGCCATCGCTCTCTCTCTCTCTTTCTCTCTATTCATCCGGCTGTAACTATCCACCGACAGTTTCTTTCTCTCTTTCGAGCCTTTAGCGCTTCCATGTGTGCGTGACACTTTCCACGGCTCCCTCTGTCTAGCGATATCTCTCGCTAGTCAGATGTCTCTGTTCATCTATTCCCCCGGTCTTTTTCTCTGTCGGTATATTACATAAGGGACGGCCCGTAGTTGCACCGCACACGTGCTGGAAGTGAATTTATTTTGGGAATTGCCAAGGCGGCGGCTCGCTCCGTCCGCTCTCCTATTCGCCTCTCTCTCTCTCTCTTTCTCTCTCTCTTTCTATCTCTATCTCGCTCTCACCCTTGCTATTTCGCTCCGTTTCCCTCCTCCCCCGCCGCCGCTTGTTCTCGTCCCTCGCGCCCGCGAGATGCGCGATTCGCTAAAAACCGCGTCCTACGGCTCCTCTAACCCTCTTGAATTTTCTGCGAGGACACGTAATTATACGTTTCGTATGAGATCGAGCGCGAGCGCCGCCACGGTCCCGCTCCTGGAGTGTTTAATGTAATTTAGCGAAGCCGGAGCGAAACGCGAGGCGGCGAACTCGCAGAGAGGCACCGTTGTCTCGATGCCATACTTTCCTTTCAACCGGTTCGAGGCTTTTCGAGACTTTGAAAGCTCCGCGCCCGTGGAACGCTCGCGTTAATCACACGGAAGTGCCTAATGCGCCGCCTGATAGCTGCAATTTCAGTATTAATTGGACGCGTGAATGGCACCGCGACGCCCTGCCATCCGACGTTCCTGCTGAACCAAGCTCCGCTGCCCGCTGCAAGCCGAGCTTGCGCCAGGTAGAGCCTGCCGGGACGTCGACCAGGTTCTGCGGAGCTGGTTCTATTATACCCGGCGATTCAATAACGGTCCTGGAAAATTTCTGGGAATTATGGACGCGACCTCCTGCAGGGCGCGGCCGAGAGTCCTGATTTCTCGTGATGAATTTATAACAATCTGGAACTGTGCTCTTTCTTCGTAAAGTGTTACGATTACGCTTTAATCGAACCAATTTGAACCTTTTTTTGAGGAATTATGTCATGAAGTGTTCGTCAGTTCCAAATGGAATTTTTGGTCCATTTCTTGACACTGTCAAGTTGGGTTAGCCTTAACGTCTAACAAAATCTAGAACTGAACAAATGAATTGACTAGCTCATAATGAACAGCTCATATTGATTAGATCAAGGAAATTGAACTCTTCGCAGATGAACAGACATTTTTTAACCAATATTTTCGCGAGGTGTGATATTGGAAGAAAATTTTTTGGACGATTGGTAATGCAAGAGAGAGATTCATTTGGAACGAAAATTACACTAAAACCTTGGATTCTTCAGCAAAGGACAAAAGTGTACCAGCCAGTGGCTCTATTGTCAATAAATAATAATAAAATAAATAAAATACTCTTCGCCGCACCCTAGTTTCTCGCGAATCCAATAGACTCGTTGGTTAGCTGCAGCATTGTCAGCGTTACAATGATCGGCACTGAGCTACTCTTGCAATTAAAATCTGCACATATATATTTTGTTATTAATTTCATTCATTTAATGTCGCATCTGCTTAATAACAATTAACGGGGTTCGTGGGATAACATATTATATATACAACAATCTTGCATTACATTTTTGCATTATCTTCTTTATCCAGGCTTCTTAAGCTACTATACAAATTCGCTATAAACAATCTGGTTTCTCCTAACTATGACATAACTTCTTCAGTTCCTTTGTAGTTGTCCAAACGTTCTTCGACGATACCGAGCATCTTTACTTTCTTTTCTAATATTGCCTGCACACATTGTAGACAGCCAAAAGCCTGAATCTTCGAGCGCTCATCGATTCATGATACATAGGCACACAATCTAGCTGGAAGCTTCGTCCTTAGACTCGAACGTTTAGCAGACCATTCTGCGGTCCAGGTCCCTCGTTTCCGTTCCCCGTCTGTTTACGTCGAGGAGGAGCCCGAAGAAACCGGCCGGTGCAATCGATAGAGCTCTCGTTGCTCGGCGGACAAGCGGCGGCGACGACGAGGACGACGACGACGACGACGACGACGTGGACCTTGAGCATCCCACAAGAGGAGCAGTGGCACACAGAGCATCGAACAAAGTGCGGAGACTCGGTGGTAAAAAAAACGCGTTGTTTTCGGGCAATCAACACTTCGGCCATTGTGCCCGGCTGGCACCTGAATGCCCGGACATCATAATATTCACACCATTCGTAGAGGGGTCGAATTACGAGCATGGCCACCGCGCCGCAACGGAGAATGGTTCGAGACGCGCGTGAAAACACGTTCCTGACCACGAGGTGCGAAAGCAAAAAGAAGCCCGGGTAGTCGACGGTGAAAGAGTCGAGAAGCGCGCGCTTCCGAGAAATACGCCCACGAATTCGTTATTCCGTCTTCCTCTCTCTCCGTCTTCCTCTCTCTCATCTTTCTCTCTCTCGCGCGCGCTTTTGCACTCGCGCTCTCTTCCTCTCGCGCTTTTGCACTCGCGCTCTCTTACTCTCGAGCTTTTGCACTCGCGCTTTTGCACTCGCGCTCTCTCTGTCACGCTTTTGCACTCGCGCTCTCTCTCTCTCTCTCACGCTTTTGCACTCGCGCGCTCTCTCTCTCTCTCTCTCACGCTTTTGCACTCGCGCGCTCTCTCTCGCGCTTTTACACTCGCGCTCTCTTACTCTCGCGCTTTTGCACTCGCGCTCTCTCTCTCTCTCTCACGCTTTTGCACTCGCGCGCTCTCTCTCACGCTTTTGCACTCGCGCGCTCTCTCTCGCGCTTTTGCACTCGCGCGCTCTCTCTCACGCTTTTACACTCGCGCTCTGTTACTCTCGCGCTTTTGCACTCGCGCTCTCTCTCTCTCTCACGCTTTTGCACTCGCGCGCTCTCTCTCTCACGCTTTTGCACTCGCGCGCTCTCTCTCGCGCTTTTACACTCGCGCTCTCTTACTCTCGCGCTTTTGCACTCGCGCTCTCTCTCTCTCTCTCACGCTTTTGCACTCGCGCGCTCTCTCTCACGCTTTTGCACTCGCGCGCTCTCTCTCGCGCTTTTGCACTCGCGCTCTCTTACTCTCGCGCTTTTGCACTCGCGCTCTCTCTCTCACGCTTTTGCACTCGCGCGCTCTCTCTCGCGCTTTTGCACTCGCGCTCTCTCTCTCACGCTTTTGCACTCGCGCTCTGTTACTCTCGCGCTTTTGCACTCGCGCTCTCTCTCGCGCTTTTGCACTCGCGCTCTCTTACTCTCGCGTTTTTGCACTCGCGCTCTCTCTCGCGCGCTCTCCCTCTCTTCTCCCTCTTCTCTCTTTCTCTCGGCCCCTTTCTCCCTTAATCCGGCGATTCCGTTTCCTACCACGGCCTCGTCCTATTCATTAATTATCGCCGCTCAAGGGGTACCGGCAGGCCTCCGATCGCGAGAATCCGGGATCGATGGAACATGTTTCGCGGTGATCGTGATTAAGCCGGCCGAGGTTCCCGCGAAATAACCGGCCCCCGGGTGCTGGTTTTACCGAGAACTTAATTACCGGCCGTATTATACCGGGCGAATCGACGGCACGAGAAACAACGTAATTCCTGATGCTTAGAAGAATGCCCGCCCGCCCACCGCGACGTCGCGCCGACGAGACCCGCCCGTTGAACGTTAATTATTCGTCTTCGTTAACACTGACGGGGCCACGAAAACTGTGGCCAAAATAATTATCGCCCTCCATTCAGACACTTTCAACCGATATCTCCTCCCCCCTCCCCCTCCCGGGAAAAATATCGCGGTTCTGCCCGATCCTGGACCGCGTTCGACGCGATTGCTGTCTTTTGTACGCGTACACGCCGGTGCACGCGCGCGGAAATATTCACGGATTGCAAAACGCGGACGAGGATTTTGTGAAGTTCGGTCGGGAACCGAAGGCCGGATTCTTTCGCGGCGTGTCGTTTTAACGGAGAAACGCTTTCGCGGATTTATCGACTGCGAAGTATGGATTGGTGTAACGGCTACGTTACTTCGTGTACAGAGACGGTGGATTTTTGTAAAAAATCAAAATTGTCCGAAACGGTGGTCGAAGTTAAATAAAATGGATTTGATATTTGCAGAATTTGCACGAATCGAAAATAAAATAGAAATGAAATGGAAATAAAATAAAGGAGAAATAAAATAAAAATAAAATAATGGCATTCTTAAATGTTTTGCGACATTTATGTTTCGTTCGCTCTCGTCACTTTTATTACAAATGCTTGAAGTCCGCAGAGTTTTCATGCAATATTTTTCATCTATTTATTTGTTTCGATGTTCTAACGAGACGAACCCTTTTTTGTTACAAATTTGGAACAGAAAGCGATGACACTGTCGAACAGACAAGAAGAAAACGGAACAGAATACAGAAACAAACGCGCAAAGTGAAAAAATTGCTATTATTGTCATAATAATTCTATTTATGACCTACCAAGAATATTTAAAGTACAAATGTCCGCAACGATGTATTTATTTCCATTAACCCTTTGCACTCGGGTGGTGACTCTGAGGCGGCATTAAAAATTGTTAATATAATGTTTCAAAGTAATTTTAACATTGTCGAATTTGATTGTATTCAAAGAAAACTGTAAAATGTGTAGCACAAAATTCACTTTCGCAAGTATAAAATGCACTAATTTGAAGAAAATGGAAAAAAAACTATTTCGAATTTCAAGTTAAAATGGCTTCGACTGCAAAGGGTTAATAAACTCGGAACATTTTAGAGAGTAAATATAATTACCGCAACGAACAAAAATACAAAAAATACGACAGAAACGCTGCTGAAAAAAAGCTCGTCACTGAAATTACATAATTTCAGATCTGTCGTACACGTGCCGTGTACGCGCACACGGAATGGGCCACGGGCACACGGATCGATACGTATCGAATTAACGTGAAAAAAAGAAAGGAGAGTATCGAGGAGAATAAAAAGCGCGGAGCAATGCGAAACACACGAAGCGAATCGGTCGATTCTCCAGAGGGTAAACGATCGAACCGGCCAAATTAATTCGACCCCGAAAACATCGTGGAAGCATTAGCAGCTTACCCTAAGCTGCCGCCGGTCTGTTACAAGTGTTTTACAGCGTGTTACATGGCGCAGCAAAACTACCCGGCGTTGAGGGTCCCTAATCTACCGAAACATCCCCCGGGATGTATCCAAGCATCGACTGCACTCGGATACGCTCCATTCGCCCTTTCGGCTATGTAAACGACCGCGTTACATGTTTCACGCGCTCGATAAATAATTCCCGGCCTGATGCATCTTTCAAGTGCACCGGCATTCTACCGGGGCCCTTAAAAAGCCGTGCAGTCCAGTTGCTAAGGATCTTCTCCGTGTAAATTAATATCGCTCGTATAAAAAGATAGTTCTCTCTGCTTCGAGCAATGCTGGGAAGCGTATATTTTGTTTACAAGAATGGGATCGAGCGGATGAGAAACAGCGTTATTTATATAATCGCGCTGTAGGTTTTTGCTCACATAGTTTATTCAGATTTTTTTTACGGATCTTGTGTAATTTATAGAGATTAACCCTTTGAGGACGAATGTCGACGTACTGACGACATCAGGACTATGCATCTTGTTTCAGAAGTTGCAAGTAATTCGATGATGTACAGAAAAGTAGATCAAGATATATTATTCATTTTTCCCATTATTTAAGTCTTCGATAGATAATCTAATTCTATGAGGATTGTATTATTGATGCTTTAGAAAGTCCTCGTCCGCGAAGGGTTAAGATCCAAAAATAACTTTTCAACCCTGCCTGGAAATTACAGCTCAAGAGATTGGAATTTGTTGAACATTTTACTATTTCGAGTATTAATCTAACTTTTGGTTAAAAATTTGCGTATGCACACAATTTTCAGGTTAAGTAATTTTGTGTTATTCGAGTTCTTTTTAAATCATTGGATGCGCATCGCAAAATCTTCGCAAGCAGAATCGGAACATTTTAAAACGTTTAGATTAATTAAGGATCTGTTCGAACGTGGTATCACACGTGTTCCAATTGGACCGCGAATTTTCAGCATTTATGACAAAAATTTGATAGATCGAATACGAATTAACCCTCTGCAGTCGAAGCTATTTTAATTCGAAATCCAAGAAATGTTTTCTGATCTACAGTATTTCCATTTTACATGATTTCATACGATTTATTCACATGAACTTGAGCTTATTGACAAGTACAATGCTTGCAATTTTAACAGTTTTTTAAAAATATAAACGAATCTGATACTGTTACAATTATTTAGAAAAATAGTATAACAATTTCTAGCGACGCCTCAGAGTCGCCATTCGAGGGCAAAGAAATTTAATAGAATAACATTGAAAGAATTTAAAAATGTTGTTGCATCACATCGAACCCATTGAAACGATTCAAGTACGAAATCGATGTCCAGTCGCCCCAGTGTCTTGTAATCAGCACGAATTTTACACAGAAATCCACTGTAAATCCACCATAATTACACTATAAATATCAACAACCATCAAGAATATCGCCGAGCTTCCAAATAACTTTCCGGCGGAATTTCGAAAACGTAATAACGTAGTCCAGATAGAATCGATTAATAGTAAAATCTCTGCAGCAGCGGAAGCAGTCCGCGATGCCGCAGCAGTCTGGTACAGCCGCAAACCTAACTCGGTCTGGTGAAACGTCACTGGAACAGCCGGGTAAACTAGCATTTGTCTCGTTAATCATCCGGCTGCTTTCACGGGCTGGCTCGCATTTACGTAGTTCTCCTTATAAAATGGCAGCCGGAATCGTCGTCGTCGTCGTCGACGGAGGAGGAGGCGAGGAAACCGCGTCTCGCGGAGCGAGGCCAAGACGAGTCGTCTCATTCACCGGGCGACGAGGTAATTTCTCGATGAATCCACGAAAGGGCATTTATCCGTTCGTTCTCCGGTCCGCGAAAAGGGGCGGAAACGAATTTTCAATTACGACGCACAAAGGCCCGGGTAATTCGCTGGGTTTAAAACGTCTTCGCGGTGCATAGAGGCGGGCACGGCCAGGGGACGAGCTCGGAGAGCTGAAGAGAGATAGAGAGAGAGCGAGAGAGAGAGAGAGAGAGAGAGAAAGAGAGAGAGAGAGGGCTAGATGGCGGTGAGAGGGAGAAACTGCGCCATGAAAAGATTTTCAAATTAAATTTCGAGATTAGTACCCTGGTTTAATACGGACAAGTGACGGCGGAAGACGTCCCAGGGGTGTGCTACGTGCTACCTTCGCCCTCCCCTTGGGACACCATACACACGGGCCACTGTGTAACAACGTGACGACGTTCCGACCCACCCTCGCCATCCTCCTAGCTCGTAACACTTCGCGCGTTTCCATTTGCTCGATGTAAACTCCTCGTGTGTTCCGCTCGCCCCCTTCGCCGCGCCGCGGGACGGTCTTCCAGCGAGCTTCCAGCTCCCGGTCCCGTCCGTGTCCGGCGTCCAGCTGGACACAATTTCGACGAGTTGCGGGTCGCAGGACCAGATGCGGAGGGTGTCGAGGACACTGAACAAACAGCGCGCGGAAAATTTGCGATTGTGGGCCGAGTACGTTCGGCCCGCGTTTGCTTATCTGTATTATTAGCTCGGACTTTTTGTTCGCATTTTTCGCCCTCCTCCCCCTTGGGCCTGGTTACGCTTCCAACAATCGGCGGAATCCTTTTTTTCGAAGACGAAGTAGTTTAATCGATTCGTGAAGTGGAATTTCTGTTTTTGCGGCGTTGTTGCTGTACTTTTCTTTAGAACTGACTTCGAAGAATCTGAACTTTCAAATGGTACTCTGAGGTATTTCGTGATTTATCATAGTTTTCATTATAGTTATTATAATTTTATTATAGTGTCTTTCGTTGATGTGTTGCGATTCGAACTGGTTGAACGAACGTAATTGTTCGGATAACGGAACGCTTATTTGGTTATAATGTTATGACTTTACTGATCCGTGGAATACACAGGGTGTCCCAAAATTATCGCATTTCTGAGAGATGAGGAGTTCCTGAGGTCATTTGATGTAACGTTTTCCTTAGCGAAAATGCAATCCGTGGCTTTGTTTACGAATTATTCGCGAAAAACAATGACGAATGCGAGGCGATGAATATGGGTCTGTTTAAATTGAACGAAGTAGATTTCTCCGATAGAACGAGAGTCAATTTTTGTTTCCTACAAATCTTCATTTATTTTCATTGCGAGATTTTCATAACGAATGAATCAAACATGTCAATTTAGAATCAATGAGCAACATTCATATTTAGTAGACCATTTGTTTGACTTTTTTTATTGTAATCTAAGTGGTAAGTACTACAAATTAACTAAAGTGGAAAAATGTCATCTGGCAAACGATGAAAATTGAAAAGAACTGGAAGGCAAAGACTTGTTTGGAAATTCGATGTTGTTTTCGTCGAACTTTTATCGATTGAAATTCGAACGTTGCTCACTGTACATGCTTTTAATGAACAATAATCTGCGCATAATACATGCACAAATTTCATGTTATATACGCTTGCTTCAAACATTTACGACTGAAAAATCGTCGGACCAATCGGTTGACGATGCATCGACGAACTATCGAGGAGGATCTCGTCGGTTCGAACCGCAGCTGTCTGATCCCGACTAACCAGAATCACTAGAACTATTCGAACTATTATTCGAGCGCCATAGTCATCTGAATCGTGCTGTCCCTTGACAGGTTCGGACAAATGGAATTTCTACCATAGTAGATATCTTTGGTCGGACCATCGCTCTAAATTCCTCGACGTTACATCGCCACCAAATTATAAATCTCTCAGGAAATGCTAAACGTTCGACACTGAAACGAACCGAATTAACAATTCAATCTGAAATATTCTAGCCGAAAGATTACCTTCCATCGTTCCATCAGCAAATTCCGTTGCGATATCTAGCGCATGAAACAAAGTTCAGCCTCCAGCAAAATCCAAATAGAGTAAATTCTCTCGAATTGGCGCTCAGATTGTGCACAAAAATGGACAATTTGGGAATAGAAAGTACGATTTTTCGAATCTCGCGGCTCATTTTTGCCGATTGTCAATAATTATGAAAACGCGGTGCAGGGATCGAATAATCGTATCTTCTCTTCCCAATTTGTCCATTTTTGTTTACAATCTGAAGGAAAATTAGGGAGAATTTTCTGTATTGGGAAGGTAAGTAATTAAATATCGTGATATTTAGGGTTCAACAATCGTGTGAAGTTTGTTCAACTTTTTGTTCACTTATTTATTACTTAAGACGAAGTTAATTCGAACTGATTTAAAAAAATAACAAGATCTTCGAAGATCCATGTTCGCGCGCTCGTTACTGCAATATTTTAGTTTCAGCATATCAGAAACAGAGACCTGTACTAAAATTGCAAAGACAGTTCATCAACCAAATTGATACTGGCTAGATCGAAGATAATTTTAACCCCTTGCCATATTTTGACGAGTTCAACTCCCGATGAAGATTTTTAGTAATAATCTGTTAGGTACGGATGTTATTCAAATCTTTCAAGTCGGAACACAATTATGTTCTCTCGACGTTAATATTCAAGTATTCAAGACAATGTAGGCGCACAATAAATACATATTTCTTTTTCCTCTAAAAACTGATTACAATCGAAATGCTCCTACTTAGTTTCTCCTACTTAGCAAGCTCTTCCTTATAGTTGTCGAAACAATCCAATAATCGTATCTCTTCTTCTCATATTGTCCACTTTCGTCTGCAATCTGAGCGTCAATTATAGAGAATTTACTATAGATTAATTACATCGTTCGGTAGAGAAGGGGCCAAAAATCGCGCAACTAATTAAGATCGCTTCGATCAAATCTCGCACTGTCGATCACAACGTTTCGTCGGCCCGCCTTCACGATCCGAATGAAACGCGGAAGACAATTCAGGGCCGTGCGGTGAATGCGATTCCTCGTGGTTCGGGCGTTCCCGGCCGGCATCGGGCAGGATTAGAATATCAATTATCGAAGAAACACGGGCCGGCGGGTTCTAAGAGGTTTCTATTAGGTGCGAGCAGTCTGGCGCAAGGCAGTCAGCCAGCGAAGGCAAGGCAAGGCAAGGCAAGGCCACGGGTTTAAGGTCTTAACAGCTACTAAAGCAAAAGCTCCTTCTGTCTCGCTCTTAAGCACGGAAAACAAGCCGTGTTAGACGAAGGGGTGTATTGAGAGCCGCCATTGGCTATCCAGGCTCCTTTATTGCCGGTTGCCTGGTAACCGGCCTGCCACCAACACACACCGATGGCAACCACCCCTGTGTAACCACCCTGGAACCCGACAGCATCGCGCACACCCTCGCTTAGGAACAGCAACTCGCAACCACCACCACCACCACCACCACCACCACCACCACCGTCGTCTCTCGCTCGCCACCCTCTCCGCGATGCTCCACGAGCGCTCGTACTCGCACAGCCGCGTCACACATACACACACGCATGCACACACAAGCAAGTTTCCTCGACTTCTCGACGAGCCGCGCGCACATATACACACACTCGCGTAAACGACCGGTCGCGAGGAGGACGCGCGATGGAATCTTCGTGTAATCGCCGACTCCGGCAGCGTGTGCGCGCGCGTTCGCGCGCAAGCTCGCACACTCGCCGGTGCGAGCACACGCTTGAAACAACCCCGACGTGTTTCCGAGTGTACGTACGCATGGCGCGAATATATTTAGCGGGGAAACTACCACTGTTTTCGCGCGAGAGGGTGTTTCGAGAGCCGGTTTGCTACTCCCGGTGCCTCTCTCTCTCTCTCTCTCTCTCTCTCTCTCTCGCACTCTCTTACTCCTTTACCGTGTGTATGTGTGTACGCACAAAGTCCGCGCTCCTGGTCCAGAGGCGACCACAAAGTTTTCTCTGATGCCGCCGGATTTCTTCCTTTAATCGCCGATCGGGGGCGGGGGGGGCGGCGGGATACTTTGTCGGGTGATTGTGCACCGCGAGCGGTTACCGCGACGCCACTGCCACCGCCGCCACCGCCTGCAAGATGATCGCGGCGAACGGGGGTGTGGAAATTGGTTGGGGCGAGCACCCGCTCCGCGCCGCTCCGACGCTTGACTTTGTGTTTCG
The DNA here is from genome assembly GCF_051020955.1 of Megalopta genalis. Lineage (NCBI taxonomy): Eukaryota > Metazoa > Arthropoda > Insecta > Hymenoptera > Halictidae > Megalopta > Megalopta genalis. The sequence continues at coordinate 11,771,269 of NC_135020.1, read as the reverse complement.
GGTGTATGGTTTCATCGCTTGATGCCTGCCGCGGAGAAACGACCGCCGCCGCGCCGCGCTTCCGAGAGGGAAATATTTCTGGAAGCTGATTTTTGGCGTTAAGCACCCGGGTAGACGGTGGTCAAGGAGGGAACAGTGGGAGACAATTTGGTGGAAAGTGATGGTTGAACTCAGAGTTACTTTCCTTACTTTATAATTATTGTCGTGTTTTATTGGGCTCCTTTCGAATTGAGACAGCGAGACCGTAACGAGATAACTTATGTCAGTTCTTATTATCCAGGTGTACGGTAATCGCAATTATGCGTGGGAGTGGAGATAATGTTTGCTCGAGGTAGTTAACCCTTTGTGGTCGAAGCTATTTTAATTCGAGATCCGAAACATGCTTTCCGATCGACGGTATTGTACGATTTTTTTATTATTATACGATTCGTGCGTACGAAATTGTGCCTGCTGGCAAGTACAGTAATTGCAATTTTGTTAGTTTTTTTTAAGTATAAACGAATCTGATACTGTTACAATTATTTTCAAAAATGGCGTAACAATTTTTGTCTGGCGATTCACGAATGATTACGATAATTCACGAATAATAGAAACATCGCTCTTCGGTTCCTCGAAGAGTTTTCGTAACTATTTAACCCTTTGCTATTCCCCTAACCCCTCGCCATTCGAGTGCAAAGGGTTAAATAGTTACGAAAACTCTTCGAGGAACCGAAGAGCGATGTTTCTATTATTCTTGAATTTTCTAGAGTTTTTATGCAGGTGCCTGCAGGTTCAACAATTGATTCCAATGAAGAACGAGGCATCGTCGTCAAATATTTTAGATAGTCCTCGGTTACAATAAAATTGTTGCTTTTGTAAACAGAGAGAGAGAGAGAGAGAGAGAGAGAGAGAGAGAGAGAGATCTCAAGCGAGATCTTGGAACGCGCAGCGAGAAAAGCGCGATTCTGATTGGTCGTGCAGATCCCACCTCGAAATCCAGGAGTCTCTCACTTATCGAGTAATTACAGATTACTCTAGATTATAAAAAGATAAGAAATTCATAGATCTTTTGGATTTTATATGCAGAAGAGTATAATAAACACTCGAAAGATATTGTATCCGGTATTATTTATTTTTGACGAGCTGCCACAATCATTAGATATTGTAATAAATAATTACTCTGAATTATTATTATCATTATTATTAATTAATATTGCAATAAATAACCTGGTGTTTCCGTTTCCCTAATTGTTTCGTAGCTTCGATGGCTGTACTTTTGAGGGCGGTTTCATCCCTTGCACACCATTTTTGTCACAATTGCAACGAATAAAACTTCGTCGATCATAACAATCTCTTAAAAGAAAAAGACGAGTTACATTAATTGCGTTCCTAGCATTTTATTCCGACTTCAACAAGTGTAATAACATTCATACTTAACAGATTATTATTCGAAACCTCGATCACGAGTCGTACTCGTCGAAACGACCGCAAGATGTTATATTAAACCCGAATCGCAGCAGCTGTGAAAATGCTTCTCATTCTATTTTCAACTTTTCTCAAGCTACCTTCGTTTCCACAAACTTCTCCTCGCGATCGAAGAGCTCGAGAATTTCACGTCCGATGATCGTCCGTCGATCGATCATTTAAACCGTAAATCTCCCGAACGAGATAGTAGTATGTACTCCGCTGCCGAACGGCAACTTCAATGGCCAGATCCTCAAGATATCCCTTGCCAATCAAGAGCAAATCGTCCAATCAACGCCTCCCCGCGACGCCCCGCATTCAATCCAATAAATCATTTGAGCCGTGCTCGAGGCGTGCGAGCCGCCGCGACACCGTCGAATCCGGTCTTAATCTTGCGGGTTCTCCCGTCGAGGAGATTAAAAACAATTGGTTCTGAAGTGGCTGTATGCGCAAATACGACGTGTATCTCTCTCCCTTGGCCTTAGGTCCCGAGGGAGGTCGCGACATCCCACGATATTCGAGGGCACTACGAACGGATTAGATCCAGGACGAATTAGTGAGAGGCGAGAAAGAGACGGAGAAATTACAGCGGGGTGGGCGGGGTGAGGGAGGGACGGGGACGTGTCCTGGACGCACCCCGAACACAGGCGGGCCAGAGGGCAAACGCGTTTCCCCGTTGGTCCCGTAATAGCTAACTGGATTTGATTAATCGATTCGGTTACAGTCGCCTCCTTAGGCCATCGCGACGCTTCCTGTCGCGTCTAATATCGATCATTCTCGCGCGGCCAACGGGTGCCGCGACGACGAAAACAACCGCGCGGTGAATTACGACCGTTTTGCGATCGATCTTAGGCGTTCTTTTCTCCCGTGATCATGCGACAGGAACGCGGTCCCCGCGCGCCGGTCTGCTGTATCTCATTTCCGCGAGAAAAATATTGCTCGGCGAGGCATTCGCTTCCTCCCGAGGGAGAGAATTCAAATTTTGGCGGACCTCTGGAGGGATCGCGGCCGAGGAAGATGTATTAACTTGTTCTCGCTTTGGCCGGGAAAGCGGAAAGCGGGAGAAGCGGACACCGAAGAAGCATCGGCCGGAAGTTCGGGCGTTTATGCCGTGATTCGTTCCGCACGAATTTTCTTCGAGTCGCAGCGATTGTCCGCGGTTTTAGTTGTGAAACAGTGGCGGCTAGATTAGCATCTTTATTTGCACTATGTGCGTAAATATTGGAACGGTGAGAATGTAATTTCGGTTCGCGTTATGGTCGCGTTGACGTTCGTTCTTTAAACCGTTGCACTCGAAGCGATTTTCACCGTAAATCTAAAATAATTTTTCTGACTTCTGGTGTATCCTTTTTGTACGACAAAGTGCACTTCGTGCATATGAAATTGAGTTTTGTGACTTGTATAACGGTTACATTTTTAATTCAGATTTCTGAAGTCTGAACTTTGATAATATAAAAAGTTATCTTGGAACGTGATGCAACTATCTCAGTGGCGCCTCGGTGTCCCCACTCGAGTGCAAAGGGTTAATGTTATAATTTTTTTGTCCTCAGTTTTGGTAGTTGACACGTTTAGATTAATATAGAAACAAATTCCGTGTAGTTTTGTTTACAATTGATAGTTTGCTGTCAATTTTAACATCGAGTGCAAAAATGAACATTTTCGACACATTGTTACTATGGAAACAAATTCAGTTTTGTTTACAACTGATAGTTTTCTGTCAATATTAACATCGAGTGGAAAAATGAACATTTCCGATACATTGTTACTATAGAAACAAATTCAGTTTTGTTTACAACTGATGATTTTCTGTCAATTTTAACATCGAGTGCAAAACTTTAACATTTTCGTCACATTTTACTTTTTTATTTTCATGGAGGCAAGAAAGCGGCCGAGGCTCGTAAAGAGATATGTCGAGTTTATGGCGTCGATTGCTTAAGTTAAAACGCATGTAGTCAGAATTGGTTCAAAAAATATCCTTCCGAAGATTTTTCCCTTAAAGATGACCAACCTTCGATGGTCGACCGTCTAAACTTGACGAAAATCAAAGTCATAATTGAATCGAATCATCACATAATTATACGAGAGATTGCAAAAAGGTGAACCGATTGAAGCTCATTTTTCGTATAGAAAAAATTGACTTTTATTTAACATTGAAATACCGAAATCACTTTCCTGCCAATCCGATAACATTTTCCCCGTCTTTTCGCCTGCTCGTAAATCGTCGTTAAATAAATTCCGTGGCATCTAATAAACGTCAAATAGCACGGAACATCTAATAAACTGCGGCCAGAGCTGACATTAGCTTCCTGACGACTGCCATTTCTTACAAGGGTCATAACCTATCGAACAATGCGAAATTGTGGAGCGTGGAGTCTCGCAACGCGCCGGCAGCTCGGTTTCCCTCGGCTGATTAGCGCCCGCAATTCGCGATCGGGTTCTTCGGGGATCGTGGCGACGGTTCCCGGTAAATAAGCGTACTTAAAAACCCGGGTACAGAAAGCAACGCGCAGCCGGGGTGGCGTAAAGAGGCCTCTCTACGATCTCGAAGAACAATGGATCGCGCGAGTTCCGCGTGTTGTCTTCGAGTCTCCGCGAGCCTCAAATATTTATTTTCCGCGTCGGTCTCTGCCGATGTTTGCCGAAAAAAAACAAGGACCGAGGATCCGGAGAACACCGGAAGAACATATCGGCCGTGCACGGCCGATCTCCTTATCCGCTCTTGTTCCCGTTCTGTTGTTCGATTAACCGTTCGCTTTTGGAACGCGCCCTGATAAATAGAGCGAGAGTCATTTGATAAGCGAACCGAAGAAGACGCGGCTTAGAGCGCAGCGTGTCTAAGAAATGTTGGATAAAATTAAGCCGGCAGCTCGCCTGAATCGGCTGAATGCCACCGACGCTTCCTCATTAAGTTCTTCGTCTTGGCGAGAGCCCCGCGGAAATTCCGCCACCCCCTCGAGGCGCGCGCAGATCGCCGAGGAGCTGATAGAGTGTTTGTAAAATTCTCGCGGACGAGGAAGGCGTTATATTAGTCTCTGCGTGAATTTTTCGTTGGCACGGTATTAGTGTGCTTGCAGTATTTTCGGAGCGTCCGAGATGAAGATGTCATATACTTTTTCTCGCGCCGCTTCTTATTAAGCGTTGCGAATTTATGAACGAGTACCATTCGTCCGCTGAAGAGACATGGATATTCGTTACTTTCTGGGAAATTTGTATAGTATTATTGGCCACGATGAAAATAATTTTTCAATTTAAGTTGTTCGATGATTTTCGCAGTTCTCGTGAGGATATAATAATAATGTTATTATTATAGTAATTATTATTACAGTATAGTATAGTATATTATTATAGTAATATCAAGTTATTATATATATAGTTATTACTTGATATACTATATATATAATATATAATAATATTTTATTATAGTAATATTATTATTTGTTACATTAAACGCGCAGACGAATTATTAGAATATCAATTCATCGTTACAGCGGTACATTTACATTGCTCGAAAACTTGATCTTTATGCGCAGTGAAAATGTTCTATTGCCTCAATTGCAACAAACTGCAGTGATGAAATAAATATGCGTTTCCTTTGTTCACAGTTTCAACGAATAGAAATTAATACATATTTTCAAATGCACCTATTTTTCTTATTTATATATATTTTCTCTTATCAAGTTCTGTCAAAAGTGCACAAAATTTGCAATCTAAGAATTATTATCATTGTTAATGTATCAGCACTATATTCTTCGTCTTATTACTTTTTAATAATCACTGCTAGTGACGACAGTACAGTTACTTCGTTCCGCAACTTGATTTTTATGCAAAGTAAACATTTCTAGCTCAATTGTAATAAACTGGTTCAAAATAAAAATATGTTTCCTTTCTTCATACTTTTAACAGACCGAAACTGATATATATATTCTTGAATTCCATTGATTTTATTATATTTCCTTTTATCCATTTCTGTCACATTTGCGTAAAACCTAAATCGTTATCGTTGTCATCATTGCAAGCACTCTACCTCGTTCTATTACCTTCCAATGAGTGCTATCAATGGCAGCAAAGCCCTCGGTCTTTTCGCACGGAGGAACCATGTCCAAAAAGCAGGAAAGCACAATGAAAACAAGAGCGAGGGGGGTGGGACGCGCGTACCATTGACGGACAACTAAGAACAAACAATGGTTTTTAGAAGGCAGCGTTCGTCATTCTCGCGAGCCGTGTGTCCTCTGCCGTGGCAGAACGTAGCTGCTCGCCTCGAAATTCGCCGGAATTCCCCTTCTTTTCACTCTTTTTTCGGGCTTCTTTGCCTTTTTTCGACGCCCACGCGGTCGGAAAACTAGCTTCGGTCGTATTTCCTCGCGAACTGAGCACCCCGCTTCCCTCTTCACGGCAGAGTAATTTACACTGTGCAACTTTTATTCTCGCCAACTTACAGCATGTTTCTACCGATTGAATGAAACTTCGAATTCACGGAGCTACGCCGACAATTAACACAAAACGGGAACAATTTTCCGTTGCTGCGGGTCCCGTTCAATTGAAATTAACACAATAACATTGCTCTACCTTGCGGTTCCCGACCGACATGGATCGACGAGATTCGTATTTCGTGAACGATCAACGCGAGAGAGAAAGGAGAGAGAGAGAGAGAGAGAGAGAGAGTTCGTGAAATTAGAATTGTCTGAAAGCGACCTTTCCTAACGCGAGCAGATCGTTTCATCGAGTATCTCGATGTTCATATACGTATAATTTCGATCATAGTTTCAAATAATCTTATCTGATCTTTACGATTGCATGTTGAACAAAAACGGTGAAAATAGGGGTTCCGTTCTACTGTCAGAATTTAACGCTTGCAAGTTAGTTAAAAATGCACCTAATTTTCTGCAGCAAGGGTCTTCGTTTTTTCCTGCCCACTGTGCAGTCCTCCGAAAAAATAATGGAACTCGGTTTGCGCGATGTGACAAACTCCAAAGTCTCAGAAATCGTGCAAATACAATAATTTCTCCCTAATTCGCGCTCTGATTGCGCACAAAAATGGACAATTCGAAAAGAGGAGATTCGATTATTCGAGCCTTGCACCTCGTTTCTATAATTGTTGAGAATCGGCAACTATAAAAATGAGCCGCGAGGCTCGGACAATCGTATCTCCTCTTCCCAAATTGTCCATTTTCGTTCACAAGCTGAAGGAAAATTAGAGAGAATTTACTGTAACCATAAGATCAACGTTAGATTCTATAGTCCTTAAAATGTATTTTGCAGTATTACCCGGTTCCTTTTCTATTTAATTTAGTGTTTAAGGTCTCATCGGCTCTCTTAGGCTATTAGAAACCACGTTGGAGGAGTATGAAATTAAATAAAATTATTTGGTCTGCGATTATACCAAATGGTGAAGTTCGACGTCTTTCAGAAAGGCTAACACTCTTTTGCACGAAGCTGCTGTTTGTAGCACTTCTGGGAAATTTGGCAAACGATGTTCTACCCTTTTCTGTCTGTATTTTTCACGGTTGCTCAAAATATGCTCCACAGAGTTTCGAACATTGCAGAGTTCGCATTGTGCACTTATGTGAAATGCAATCGTAAGAATTGTATAACATTTACAGAACTGTATAACATTTTGTATAACAATTGTGTAACTGTATAACAATTACAAGAACTGTATAACATTCACAGTTGCGTGAAATTTTGGTACTGTCTGTGCTTCGATTTAAGACAATCGAACCATTGACACGGGAAACTCCCAGTCGACGTCGGTCATTTCGACGGAAAATTCGATGTATAAAGATTCACGGTTCGATGATACGACATCTTTTTGATACATTCAAACTTCTTCGGTCCGTGGAACATCATCTGCACGTGCTGATTCAACTTTCGAAACACGGTAATTTCTCCCTAATTCGCGCTCAGATTGCGCACAAAAATGTACAATTTGGGAAGAGGCGAACGATTATTCGAGCCTTGCGACTCGTTTTTATAGTTACCGATTGTCAACAACTATGAAAACGAGACGCAAGGCTCGAATAATCGTATATCCTGTTCCCGAATTTAGGGAGAAATTAGGGAGAATTAGGGAGGATTTAGAGAGGAATCACTGTAGCTAGCAACTGGCTCGGAGCTTTTCGCAATCGGCTCGCAACGTCTAGTCGCCCCTTCGACGAGGTTCAACCGAGCACGAGGTGCGTTAAACAGGCGCGCGAGTGTGCACACGCGCTGCCACAGGTGTGGTGCGGGCTAATGTTTAGTCCGGGCATGCAGGCATGCAGCCGTGCAGGCACGCAAGCAGGTAGAGGCAGGCTCTCTCGGGCTGGCGTAGAAATGATTTCCATCGAAGAAGTAGGACGAGCGAGCGAAACGGCGCGGTGCTCGCACGCGTGTGACGTCAGAAATGCGTTTCGGGGTCCAATTAGTCGAAGGACACGTATAATTGGAATTAAGCTCTTAATTAATAGTTAATTAGCCGCCGGTAGTGCCGGCACCAGCCGATTGCCGGCGCAAGCAACAACTGTAGTAACGAGTTAGCCCCGGGGAGAGAGGGTTTCATTGTGGAGCGTGGCGCGCGCGCCACGGAGCCGGTTTCTCGCTCGTTAATTCGAAATTAATTTATAATTGATAATTATTTTCGGGCCACGGGTCCTGCCCGCCCGCTCGCCCAGCCGAGCCTTTCTAAATCGCCGCGCCCTCTGCTCGCTCCGCGCGGAAAATTACCATTTATTCGACGCACGCGCGTCGCTCCGCAACAATTCGCGATACTCGGATTTTGCGGTTCCTCGATTTTCACAAGAAACAACCGGGTAACAAGCGGAAAGATTAGATTTGTATTCGTTGCGCTTCGGGATGAATTAAGATGGCAACGCTCGAAGTTGTCTCGACATTTTTTCCGGCATAAATAGATCGCGGATGTTCACGCAAATTCCTGCTTTTTTTCGCAGGGTTTTTTGTAGAACGCCGAATAAGCGAGAATATTTCCTTCCTCCAGCGGCAAATTTCTTTAGATTGAAATGAAAGGGACGATCTATTCGTTCTAAATTATTCCTTATATCTCTGTGGAACTTTGAAGTCGCTTACCGATTTATTACGTTTCTTGATCTAATTTCATTTTTAGCCGGAACATGGTAAAAATATCCTGTTCTCTTCCAACCGTTAGTTCAAACGTCTGGGAAATATCAGTTTTTACTTAAATTGTGAATTCGTTGTTAAATTACTGCAATAGCTCATGTTTGCTGGTTACGATTGGTACAAATTTGTTGTATAAAATGTTCGGGATTTAGATCATTAATGTAATAATAATTTAATGATCTAAAAAGTTAGATCGTTAATACAATAATAATTTCATGATCTGAAAATTTAGATCGTTAATACAACAATAATTTAATGATTTAAAAATTTAGATCGTTAATACAATAATAATTTAATGATTTAAAAAGTTAGATCGTTAATACAATAATAATTTGATGATCTAGAAATTTAGATCCTTAATACAATAATAATTTAGTAATCTAAAAATTTAGATCTTTAATACAATAATAATTTAATGATCTAAAAATTTAGATCGTTAATACAATAATAATTTAATGATCTAAAAATTTAGATCGTTAATACAACAATAATTTAATGATTTAAAAATTTAGATCGTGAATACAACAATAATTTAATGATCTAAAAATTTAGATCATTAATACAATAATAATTTCATAATCTAAAAATTTAGGTCGTTAATACAATAATAATTTAATGATCTAAAAATTTAAATCGTTAATACAACAATAATTTAATGGTTTAAAAATTTTGATCATTAATACAATAATAATTTAATGATCTAAAAATTTAAATCATTAATACAATAATAATTTAATAATCTAAAAATTTAGATCGTGAATACAATAATAATTTAATGATCCAAAAATCTAGATCATTAATATAAATTGCATTCTGGTATTCCACAAATTCGCTCATGGCATGAGCGCATCGAGTTCCGCAGTCTGGTCATGAAATCAAAATATTAAATTGATTCTTGCCTTAGAATGAACAAGAAACGAGCAAGAATGTGAAAAGATCTCTTTCTTATGATGTAACCCAAACGATCGCCGAGAAGAGAAACAGACTCCTCAGTTGGAAATCCTAGCAGAGCCGCGATGCCAAGAACGCCGTGGCAGATAGATTTTCTTTCAATGTTTCCGCGCTGTTTGAGACTACTCTCTCGAACCAGAGGTCGATGGACTGCCATCGGTAATAAATATTCCAGCCATTTTCTCCGAGATGTCGAATAACAAATCTGCTCAGCGATGGCCCGCCCGTAATGCGAAAATTGTAGCCTGTTAACTATCGGATGGCAGTCGTCTTGCCTAATTCATAATTTTCTAACAGCTAGCTACGTTAGCTCGCTGTTAAATAGCCGATAAACCGCTTTGCTATTTACAAAGAAATAAAAAGAAATTGCTAAAAAATATTCTTATCGAAATCTCGCAGGCGCTGTCAAACAGATTCGACGTGGCGAAACACGATTTAAAGCCTCGAAATGGCCGCTTGAAATTGGCAAAGCTTGCACGCAGAGAATCCTCCTTCCGTATTCAATTAAAAATAATATAATTGCGCCGGTCGCATCGATCGCGTATCCTCGTATCCTCTCGGTTAGCAGTTTAATTATTATCATTCTGGTGTTATAAACGCGACGATAACGAACGCCAACGCGCGGAGAAAGGAACGCGAGAAAAATAGAAAATACCGTCGCTAATAAATATTGGGAAGGGAACGAGGCGACGACGCCCGCATCGCTAGGCAATAAACGGAAACACGTTGCAACCGCGCTGTTTTACGGAAACCTTTTTTTTGTAGCGATGCGTGAACATAGTGATCGCACAGACCGAGCGTCTAACGCTAGGTTAAATCCGTTTCATTTGCGTTAAAAAGGCCTGCGATAAACATATCGGCTAGCTAAATATTCCGGGGACAAACGAGCCCCGGTTCGATCGATCGCTAACTTCCCGAAAAAATATGTTTAATTGGAATTAAATGGAAGAGAGGATTGATGAGGCGAAAACGCGTGGATCCGGCCAGCATAATTTGCGTGGGATGTACGCGTGGTCTCGATTCATTGGCAAGTCAGGTATAATGGGTAATTTGATCCGCGAGGTGTTTGAGCGGCCCGAACAAAGCGGCGTGTGTAATTATCAATTACAGCCAGTGCTATGAAATAATGAGCTGCCTGCCCGATGGAGCGTTGCCGGCCGTCAGCGACGGATTTTTGCGCGAAAGAGGATACGCCCCTGCATAATATTCTATTATTTCACCTGCGTTGGCTTTCTCGGAGTACAACTGAAATGGAGCCCGATAGAAAATGAAGGGAAAAAATTCGGCCGCCGATGAAAACTGAAATAAAATGAACTCGGAACACCAATTTGTACTTCCACCGGCTATCGTTAATCGAAAGATTGTGCGTGGCGATCCGAACGTTGGTGCTCGTTAGAAAATTTTGAGGATACTTTTATCCGCTGGCCGAGTAATTGTTTTGCTGATCGCGTCCAATATAGCCGCGGGAGGCAACTATGGAAGATGTTATAGAGATTATAAATGAATCGAACCGTTTTTGAATTTGATTAGAGATCAACTCAAATTAGAGATCAACAATTGATCAAATCCATTTGGTAACAAGTTACGAACGCACTGCGCACTGGCGCGTCGAATATTTGTATATTTTATAAAAGCGCAAGGATCGAGTTGTTCATTTCGCGATGGAAAGTGAAGATTTCTCGATAACAAATAATTGTGGTAACATCGTTAACCCGAGAAAGATAACCTACGTCGCAGAGGCGCCTGCGAAGACTGTTGATTTTTGTTAATTTTTCATAGAGGTCTAGTGATTTAAGTTTAAAATTACTTAAAATATAAAAAAATATAATATAAATGCATTTTATTTTTACAATAATGCCAAACCTTTAAAATGACTAGATTAACTTAAATAAATATCCATTGTTAGTATAAAATTGACGCCTTAGAAAAGCATGCGCCTCTGAAGCGTATGGTTATCTTTTACGTACGTTGTCATATGGTTATCTTTCTAGGGTTAATAAGAACTTGAAGCGAGTTTTAATGAAATTTGTAACCAGCGGTATTTGTGCCGCTTGCGCTATAATAACGAGTCAGATTTATGGCAAAGGTTTCGTAAATAATTTGCTAGATATAAATGTTATTCATTTTTCTTCTAAATTGAAACAAAATTTGATTCTTCCGTTGATAATGTCTACAGGAATGAAAGTAAATTAGGATATACAAGAAATAATTCTTATTATAGATAATAATCTTCTTACTTGTCCCGTTATAATTCAGAACATTATCGCTAATTAACCTACAGTCGGCCACAAAAATATTCGGATCATTATATTTATATCTGTATTGATCTTCATGTTGAATATATTTCAACTAAATGTACAACATAGTGCAAAAATGTATTATGATATGATAGAGCATAATATTTTCACAAAAATGTTCGGACATCGAATAATAATTAATAATATCGGATAATAAGTAATTGATGCAATAATTTTTAACGATTTTGCTAAAATATAGTAGAATATATGTAACTAAAGATTATTATTACTTATTGAATAATAAGTAATTGATGTAATAATCGTTAACGATTTTGCTAAAATATAGTAGAATATATTTAGCTAAAATACAGAACATAAAGATTATTATTACTTATTGAATAATAAATAATTGTTGTAATAATCGTTAACGATTTTGCTAAAATATAGTAGAATATATTTAGCTAAAATACAGAACATAAAGATTATTATTACTTATTGAATAATAAGTAATTGTTGTGATAATCGTTAACGATTTTGCTAAAATATAGCAGAATATATTTAGCTAAAATACGAAACATAAAGATCAAAGTTATACAAGAGTCCGATCGTTTCCGTAGCTGCGAAATAATTCATAACGAGCGAGATTAATATGACTAATTTAAAAAAATCCACCAAATCCTACCACCTTCGCGTATTTTCTGTTAATAAAATAAACAATAAAATAGCATTCGTTCGACACTGAAGTTCAAGGAACACACTGCTGCACGCTATAAATATCCTCGCAAAGACGTTGCCTCGCAAAGAATAGCTATTCTGATCGTAAAATTAAATCCTCGCGCAGGATGCATAAGAGAACCACTAACGCGGACTGTTCTGTTGCAGGAGTGGGGCACAACATAGATTCAGGAAAGGATTTCACGGTCGACGGTCTCTCCGGTTTCAGCAAAAAGAAGAAGAAGAAGCGCCGTCATAGGTGAGTATCTCACACGAACTTCAACCGTGAGATTTCCCGTGACTGTTCCCGCTGCGCCGCGCGTTCCTTCTGCCTTCGAAGCACGCGACCAAGCGCCGCCATTAGCACCCAGCTCGCGCCATTCCATAAAGAGATACAACGCCCAAGTCAGCGCGACGGACGCGCGAGCAAATGATTGATAACCGTTCTCTAGAATCCCGTCATCGTTATTCTCTTGATCGTCGATAATAATCGCGAGTCACTTTCTTCCGAATAATGAACGTCTTTTTGCACCCACGCATGTCTGCGCAGAGTATGGCACGCGACTGTCATCGCTACATTCCATCTTATCCTGTTCCGGTGATCCGACAGAAAAATGTCGTGCGAACGTTAACGAAGAAATTTTCAATCGTTTAACTCTTTGGGACACGGCGGGATTCAAAACGTCCCATCTTTTTGATGCACGGTAATGCATGGTGGGACATTTTTTAATTCACCTTGGAATATTGCAATAGATGCATTCATGAACCTAATGTGGCACGGTTGGACTATTTGAGTCTCAGCCTGTAACAAGAAATTGAATTGAATTGTTATTATTTCTTTATGTTTTTATATTTTATGCGATTCCTTTGTTAACACTAGATTTGCGAAATACGTCAAAATGACGGGTCAATAATTTTTTAATTTACGATTATTCATATCGCGAAGATATGCTATTTATTCTATTAGTTCTGTTGTTTATTTTACTTATTATATTAGATATTTATATAATTTATGTACGTTACTCGCGGCAAATGTTACAATAACGCTCGTTCAAAATCAGAATAAATGTCCTATTGTTACTTTAATAAATTAGTGTAAAACAGATGTCTTTTGTGCTCCGTAAATCTAGTGTCAATAAAAATATACTAATTTTCTTTAATTTAAAACGCGATACAATCTCTATATAACAAGGATCTATTTCATTTTCTGAAATTCTGTGCCCCAAAGAGTTGAATTAGAAGAGAGAAGACTATGAGAGAAACTATTACCAATAACTTATTGTAAATAAGTAATAGCTTATTGTAAATAAGTTATTGGTAACACCAATAACACATTGTAAAAGCTATTGTTCGATGGATCACCGTAACCTCGAAGCGAACCTGGATTTTATAAATATCGAAAAGTACTTCACGTTCAATTATACATTCTGAACAACGATCTACAGCGCGTAGAACGTTAAGATTACCGGATATACTTGGCAAACCGTGGCGACAGTTACGTGCTACAGCCTGTGTGTATCATTTCAGACTTTTCATCGTGTAATCGCCGAGTCGACTGGTAACGAGTTTTCAGCTATTTTGAAGTGACAGACAATCCGAACGCAATCACGGCTCGCCAATAATTGCGTGCCAGACGGGCGGACCTCGGCTCGAATGATCGTTAAAAATATAATTATCCCGTTCGAATCGATTCGATCGGGTGTTTCGATTCGCCGTTCGCGGGACTTAAGATACATTTTTACTTAACGTTTTGGACAAACGAGTACCTGCAAAATTATCGATCTCGATCGAGCTCAATCGATACGAAGACACTTCGGTCAGTCCAATTTGTTTTCTATGCTCATCGAGAAGACTATCCATGATCTTTACTGAATTAATTTTGTTCTAATTAAGCCAGATATCCAGAGATATTCGATGAAAATACTCGCGAGTGTCCCAAATCCTTCGAGTAAAGTCTCGGTATGCGAACGATATAAGTTCTGTCGGTTGATCCACGAGTGTATGCTAGGTTTAAGGGAAAAACTGTAATGGCATATAACTAGGTTCATACGGTTGTTGCTCCAGGACGATCTTCACGTCGCAACAGCTGGAGGAGCTGGAGGCAGCGTTCAAAGAGGCCCATTATCCTGACGTCTATGCTCGCGAGATGCTCAGTCTCCGAACCGATCTGCCCGAAGACAGGATACAGGTGAGCGAAAATCAAAAGACCTATGAAACCCGACCTCGCGACCTACGAATCAGAGAGGCCCGATACCCTCCACCTCCACCACCACCACCACCGCCGCCACCATCGCCTTGTGAAATTCGCAACTCAGAGGTATCGTGTTTCCCCGCTCACGAACCCCCGTGAACCGATCGAACCAGTCAAAGGATACTTTCTTCGTTTCCCTCCCCCTCCATTCACGGCCCCGCCAATTCGTTCAATGGGGTCGTCGAACTTATTAGTCCGTCTAATCGGAACCGCGAATCATTTATCGAGACGCGATACAGAAATACGTCGCCGAAATTGGCAGCGAGCAAACGCGTTGCCATCAAATTCGTGCGTTTCGTACAATATTTGGCATTTTTCTTCGGTGGCTGTTTGTACCAGGCTTGTTATATATTACTTTGTTACTACGTGTTATTTGTGATTTATTTATTCGGCTGTTCATATAATCGAGTGGAGGAGTGTTGATAATTTTTAATATAATTGATGATATATGAATTGATGATATTGAATATAGTTGATAATTTATAATATAGAATATTCGTAGAAGACCGGGGCTGGAGATTACACGGGTAAAGAGTTACATTGAAATTTTCGATCGATCAACGTTGCTGTCGGAATTTCGCGAAGAAACAAATGCCCGCGTTGACTGTCATGACAATGTGTGAAATGTCACGTTAAACGTGCCACGGGAAACACTAAACGCCACGCGTATGTATTAATTGCGACAGTAATTATTCAGGCTAAATACCTTGCTATTTTGTTCCATCGAGAGCTCGTTTTTATTCTTCGGTTCAAGCATAAAAAGTATAATTTTTGTTCAACTTGAAGGATGTATGTTTTCTATATTTTTAATTCATTTAAGGATTATATTATTATATTATATTATTACTTATTGCGATAGCAATTATTCAGACCAAATACATTGTTATTTCGCTTGATCGAGATTTCATTTTTATTCTTTAGTTAGTTCAAGCTTGAAAGGTATAGTTTTTGTTAAAGTTAGAGGGTGTCCATTCTATATTTTTTTATTATCGTTATACTATATTATTATTAATTGTGACGGCAATTATTCAAACTAAATACCTGGTTATTTCGCTTGATCGAGACTTTATTTTTATTTTTTAGTTAGTTCAAGCATAAAAGGCATAATTTTGAATAAAGTTGGAGGATGTATGTTCTATATTTTTAAATCATATAAGGATTATATTATTATATTATATTATTATTTATTGCGATAGCAATTATTCAGACTAAATACTCGAGACTTTATTTTTATTCTTTAATTAGTTCAAGCTTGAAAGATATAATTTTTGTTAAAGTTAGAGAGAGTCTATTCTATATTTTTAAATATCATGTAAGGATTGTATTATTGTTATATTATATGATTAATAATCGTAACAGCAATTATTCAGACTAAATACCTTGTTACTTCGTTTCATCGAGACCTCATTTTTATTCGTTAGTTAGTTCAAGCATAAAAGGTATAATTTTGGATAAAGTTAGAAAATGTCTGCTTTACATTTTTAAATCACATAAGGATCGAGTCTAAGACTGTCTCGATACTATCTAAATATCGAACATATATTATCTGTGATAATTTGAGAATAATTTCTAACAAAATATTGACAAATAACAATATATTTATTACTCGCAACATTTGATCCCTTTCAACAGTTACACTGTCTCCATTCACGTGAAATCATTTCAGACAATTCTATAGACAACAAGTATTAATACTAAGACTTTTATGAAAATGTCAGCAGCCATCCATTTACATTCAATTATACGATTAAAACGCGTTAAAGTATCAACGAACATCTCGCGCGACGAACTATTCGGACAAATTCGAACAAAAAAAATGCAGAAACTGAGTAGCTCGTACCGAATTGAATCGATTAGTTTACGTATCGAAAGAGTCGAGCAGCAGCGGCAGCACAGCAGCCGGCGCAATTGAGAGTGCTCGCGTAATTTAACGCTCGCGTTCCGCTGTTTATGACGAAAATATGGATTGAAGAATGGAAGGCCAGAGTGGTACGCAACCGCGTACGGCTCTTGCAGTTTGTTAAATTCATTTCCCGGCGAATCGTAATGGCGGAGAGCAGATCGCGCGGTAGACACGATTAAATGGGTCCATTTTCCGCGGTAAATCGCGTCGCGCGCGTTCGAAAATGCTTGTTTGCGAATGACGGGACAGCGTTCGCCTATTAAACAAACGGCCGCACAATGCGATTCCTTCCGCGTGTCGGTTCGCCGGGAATCGTCGGGCGCGCGAATTCTCGAAGAAGGATTCTGCATAACGCGAACAAAAATGCCGGACTGATTTTCTCGCCGCGCTGAAGCCTTTGTTACGGCGAATAGTCGGCGGACATTTTGCCGAGGCAGGCTCTGCCTCGAAACGCATAATTCGCTATTAAACCCCGCAATCCGCCGTTATGTCCCCGCCCGCCCCCCTAGCCACCGTCTGCCCCCGGCCGGCCGGTAATTCCGCCCGTTAACGAGAATTAACAACGTTACACGCTCTTTTCACGACGATCGCCGGGCTACATAAATCCATCGGAAATATAAAGCTTCGATATATTCCGGCGCAATTAAAGCGCCCGTTGTTCTGTCGCCGATAACGCCGTTCGAAAATTATATTAACGAGGGATGCTTTTTGCAAACAGATTTAACGGCCGCCGGTTCGTCAAACGGAATTATTATCAATTAGCGAGCGGACGGCTCTAGTTACGTTTCCGCGAAATTATGCGGCGGCAATACAATGAATTATTTGACGCGCCGCGCCCCCTTTCAATCCGGATAATATTATGATCTGATGACCGAAGAATGCGATAATGATGTCGCCGCGACACGCCGCTTCGCGCGTCCTTCCGCTTATAATCTTGTCACCGCCGCGCGATTTCAAGGAAACGCCGGAGACGTTTCCCGCTCGATTCGACGATACTCTCTCCGTTCTCCGTCGTGTTTGCCGGCGGATCCGAAACGTGAAAAACGCTGCTCCGATTTTTCCTTGGAACGATAGCTTCCTCCAGATTCCTCCGATTCCTTCAGAAACGATAGCTCGCAGCAAGATCCTGCTAATTGCTAGCCGTTTCCGCGCGACGAGTCGGCCGCAGGCTCGCTCGATTCCGCAGCGATATCGCGCAGAATTATCGACAGCGTCGTGCAAAGCGACGAAAGAACAGTCGCACATGAAAGGGGTAGGGGGTAGGGGTACGCCGGTGGCACATTGTTGGGGGTGGAGAGTGGCAGGACCAAAAGGCGCGACCATAAAAGGGAGAATTTTCCCGGCTGACGGTTAGTTACCGCGGACCGGTGGAGTACTAGCCTGAGATAGGTTTCCGCATGGCGGACCCGGGACAAGCTTCCCCCTCGCCCCGTTTCAACCCCCGTTCCTTTTCCTCTCATCGCGATTCACCCTTCAGCCCCCGCCGCCGGCCACGCTCCCTCTCTCTCTCTCTCTCTCTCTTTTTCTCTCTCTTTACGTCTCTCTCCTTCCGGGTTTCACGCCCGTGTGTCGCTCGAACGACATGTGTGCGGTCCGAGGCCTCGCATATTGAGATCGTCTGCGGAGAAAAATCGCTAGTAGACGCGGAATAACAGGGCCAGAGAGATAGATGGATTAATTCGTCGCCCGTGGCTCTGGAAGTTCGTTTGCGATGTAAAATAGGAAATTTGGGTCGATAGCGACGCGGCGCGAGGGACGTTTGAGCGTACGCGGAGAACGTGGACGAGCGGGTGCGCGGAGGAATTGGAAAGAGGATCGACGGATTCGCTGATTCCGATTGTCCGGCGATCTTTATGCGACTGCCAGTTTTGTAGATCGTTTCATTTAGATCACTTTAACCTGTCGAATCTCTGAACATTTTCTGATTTCTCTCACGAATCTGAGAAATCCGCGGTCTTAGAAAACGTAGACGGGAGCAGCTGAATTACTAAATCAGCATGTTGATTGAACCTATGGCGAGAAAGAACTATACTTATAGCTTTATTAACACTTTAATGGCCGCTCACACATGTGTGTGATGCTTTAGTAATTATCACACGAAGGAAAAATATTAAATTTGTTGCGTTAAATGTGTTGTTATTGTTGCTTTGTTTTGTTTTACGCGTATGTTCGCAGATGTTGAATTATTTCACGAATTTACATAAATATTGCCGGCCCCTGGCGATGTTTGACTGCGTAGACGTGCGCCTATTAAAGTGTTAATGGCATCAGTTGATTGTAAATTGTGTTCGATGGCTAGTTCAGCAACGTATCTGGTAGAAGAAAAATATTCGCAGCGCTGTCAGCGATACTAATAGCGCTAATAAGACGAAGGAGAGTTGGAGAAAGCTTTAATCTCGCCGGAGCAGGACTACGCGACATCGCATACTTAAGAACAACAATTAGTTATTACAAGAAAATCCGAATATTTCAAACGGAAGACGCGCAGGCTCGAATGAGCAAAATAAACACCGAAGAACAGTAAACAATAACAAGTGACTGTAAAAGTTAAAAAAGAATAATCCTACTGCAGCAACGTCTCTCTCATTGACGCTCAGATTATCCACAAAAATGGAAAGAGGACAACAATTGGAACAATTTGGGAAGTGGAGATACGATTGATTTGAATCCTGCGCCTCGTTTTCATAATTACCGATTCTCAACAACTATAAAAACGAGGCGCGCAAGAAGACTTGAATAATCGTATCCTCTCCTCCGAAATTGTCCGTTTTCGTGCAGAATTTAAGCGTCAATTAGAGAGAATTTACTGTATCGCGTCCGGACGTCGAGAAAGCGCGAAACGAAGACATCCGAGCCAACCCCTAATCAATGCGTAGAAGCGTGGACACGTGGGGGTGGCCGGGCACTAAAACAGTCGCGCGTTTCCGTCCATGAATGACCAGCTCGCTCGCACACAGGCCGCTGATTATATTTTGATATAATTCGAGGGTGGTGAAAGGGGTTTCAGGGTGGAAGTGGGCCGCGAAGCAAAGGTGGTAAAGGAACCGCTAGAGGAAGCGACACCAGGGGTGGCGAAGAAACGACGGGAACGGGAGCGACGAAGACCGGTCCGTGTTATAGGTAGAGGAACGTGGCGGTGGAAAAAAGACGGAGCGTGAACGAGCGATGGTGGGAGGGAGGCAGAGAAAGAGAGAAAGAGAGAGAGAGAGAGAGAAAGAGAAACGAACGAAAGAGGGACGTATGGAGGAAGGGGTAAGGGCGTTCGGTTGAGTCGCGCTTCACGGGGTTGTTGAAGGTTCGTGGCTGAAGCGTACAGGCGCGTACACGCGACGCTGTAGAGGGAGAGAGAAAGAACGAGCGAGAGGGGAGAGAGATCGGAAGAGAGAGAGAGAGACAGAGAGGGAGTGAGAGAGAGAGAGAGAGAGAGAGAGAGAGAGAGAGAGATTGAGAGAGTGTAGCGGCGGCGTGAAACGACAAAGCGGCCATTGCAGGATGGGTGCGGTCCCGCGGGCCAATGAGAGAGACGAGTCGCGGACCGGTCGGCCAATCAGGCCGCGCCTTCCACCCGTCTTTTGTTTCTAAATTTGCGCGCGCGGCGGGGACACAATATAACGAGCGCGGGGCGAAAAGAGGGGTTGGTAATCGTTAACGGTGATATTTTTGTGTGGGAGTGCCGGCTTTCTTCGTCTTTTCTCTACCTCTTCTTTCAACTCCCACTCCCCTTGACTCCCATGCCTTCCTTCTCCGACCGCCTCGTCACTCTCCCACCTTGTCCTCCTCCTCTACCTACTCCTCTCTGCCTTCTCTTCCTCCTCCTCCTCCTCCACCTCCTCCTATATCCCTCCACCACTCCTTCGCCCTTCTTCGTCGTCTCTGTCCGATTCGTTCCGCCGTGAATCTCCTTCCGCTTCTCGATCTGGCCTCCGTCTCACCATAGAGCTTTCTTCGTTCTTGCTCCGTTTCAGCCTGCGCGCCCCCGAACCGCCGCCGCCGCCGCCGTTGCCGCCGATTCAACCCCCTATTTCTTTTCTAATTTCTTTGTAGCCCTTTCTGCCGCTTGTTCCACACGCTTTTCCCATTGTTTTGTTTGGCGCGCGCACGCCCGCGCTGCTCGCAGACCCCACAGCCATCAAGGCCGCCGGGCCGGCCAGTTTTCATATCGATTAGAGGCATTTTGAGGTGGTTGATGCGCTCCCCGAGCGCACCCACGGCCAGATTATCGGCCGCCGTCTTTGAGATTCGTCGCCCGTGATCAGAGATTATGCACGGACACGATTCTCTCCGAGGATCGTTCCGCTAACGGCGCCGCGCCCGTCCGCGGTCTTCCAGAAATTTTGGACATCCTCGGCGCGGTTCTGTTCGCTTACCGTGCGAACATTCTGTTTCTGCTCGTTAACTTTAATGGACGACTTCCGTTTCGTTGCTCCGCACTGTAAAAAGCTGCCGAGAACGTTACGAACCGGCTGCGGATTTTCATGGATCGACGGTCTATAGAAAGAGATTCTCAGGAGTGTGCGAGAATTTCATTTTGTTCGGAGAACCTCGAGCTCTTCGTTTACAGTGGAAATTAATTCCTGGATCGATTTAGCAGACGATTTATTCGCAAGAGGACATATTCGTAATTCTTAGATTGAAACGGATGATGGGAGTGTTACAACAATCGTTGCATTTGTCAGACTTGCTCGTTTATTATTAGGCAGTCTGTCTGTCCGAGTAATTCATGGTATTTAACGTACCTGAAAATGTTGTTAATAGTCTGCGATTCTTTGTACAAATTCTTATCTTCATTCGTTGTTTCACGAAAATCAGAATTGAAGAAAAGCGTCGTTCGTGCGCTAAAAAATTGAAAACTAAAATAAATAAAATAAAAATGCTATTAGATCTTGTCGATCTATAAATTCTTCCGCATTTTGAAGATCTGAATATGCCATAAATGCGTGAACATTCGTAACCAGACAGTCGCGGAGAGCGAAATCTTCGAATCGAAAGTTTATATTACGAGAAAGAAACGCGAAAATGATGAAATTTCTAATGCACTTGTACTCTTGATTTTCATTCGAAATCATCCTCTGCATTTTCGTGGCAAAATTTCTCAACAAAATGCACGTTCGCTTGCCAACAGCGATCGTCGAATTGATTCTACGAAAGTTCCGCGGCGATATCGGCCGGCGAAACGATTTCTTCGAGCCGGTGGCGCGACCCATTGGCGTCGAAATTTCGTAAACAGAAGACCGGAAAGGTCTGTTTCCGCCATCGAACGGAATTAACGCCTCCGACCGGGGCCCGGTTCGACAGTGGCCGCCTGTCGAGCCTCGCGTGCCGAAGTGTTATTACTTGATTAAACGAATGGGTCAGACACGATTGCGGTCCGAACGAATTAATTAGTTATGCTCGTTGAGTTCGCCGCATGCCGCGTCAGCGTGGAAACACGTTTAACCATCGCGGGATCGAGCCCGCGATGGTACAAGAAGACACGCTGTACGGAAGATTTGCCCTTGTAGAACGGCCCCGTTCGAGCAACGAGAATGGAATATCGTCTTTGACGAGGCCGCTCGTTGATTTCTGGTATTAAGAAGCTTTCTCATTTCGAGGCGGACAAAGGCATAGAGCTTGAAAAGAGTCCGCGGCAGGGAAAGCCGAAAGAAAAGCGACTTCTTCTGAGAGCAGACAGGACACAAAGAATATTTCTTCGAGTCCCGGCGAAATGAGAAACTTCCGAAAGTCGTGCGCAAAGGCGGACGAGAATTTTCCTACGGCATTCAGCCCCTGCGACAATGCTCGGCGCTCTCGGGATATCCAGAGATTAGAATCTAAGATGCTTCCTCGATTCTTTGATTTTTGATCATCCGACAGCGGGAGATTGTCACGGTCATCGCGCTATAATTTCGCCGATATTCGCTGTCACAGAAAATTCTATTATTCGCTATTCAAATTCGCTGTTGTTCAGAGAACTCGCGCGCTTTATATTCGCGAAAATATTCGCCGACGCTCTGTGCGATCATTTTTCCAGCATGCATCCGATAATTTTAACGTAAAATAGTAAAATATTACAGTCGATCTTTCTCGTCATTTACAGAAACACGAACGAAGAAATTTAAGATTAACCCGCCGTAGCTGTTCGACGAGATCCAAAACGATTTCGAAATCGTCTCGATCGGATCGCAGCGCCGTTTTATTCTCCCCGTTTAGCCTTCCTCTCGATACGCGTTTCCGAAAGCTTTATATGTTACACGTCCAAGGCCGACAATGCGAAGAAAGAAAGGCCGGAACGCTCCCGCGGCGAAGTTAATCGAAATGTCTTCGGCAGACCCCCGGTCTGGTTGCTCGCGTAATTGTGCATGCGATTCGCGCGTGCGACAATATAATTACGCTTCCCCGCAGTCGATTCTGTCCGTGGGCTCTGACATTTTTCTCGGCGGAATGATTAAATCGGTGGCGCATCCTCTGCGGCCCCGAAAAAGAAAAGCGAGAAGCGTTACACTTATCCGCCGCCCTCGGATTTTCAATAAAAGCCTCTAGGCCGACGTAAAAAGTCGTTCGCGTTCAACGTTACAAATTAAGGAAGAACAAGAGAAATTGAGTAAGAAAATTTTGCGTTCATTGGACGCTCGATAATGTTAACATTAAACTTATCGAGCACCAGAAGTCGTTAACGCGCGTTTCTTTGTAAGATTGATAATACTGAATTTAGATAGAGCTTACGCTATTTTTATTATAACGTGTGTTTGTATCGAGAAATTCGATTCGATTATTTTCGATGAAAGAGTCTCCATAATTTCAGTAACTCTGAACTAACAATTGTGAAATAGGCTATTTTGACGAACTAAACGCTTGGTTCAGTGTTAAGACATTGGCGTAGGTTTTCCAGTGACGAGAGACTATTTTCAATAGATTTATCGGAACGATGTATCAAAGGATTATTATTATATTGTTATATTATATTTATATTGTTATTATATTATTTATATAGAGTTTGTCTATTTATATATAAATAATTTAAATATAGACTTATATATAGATCATTTATGTACAGATAATGTTCTGTTAATATAATAATAATAATTATATAACGAATCATTATGATCACATAGAGATTGTCTATTTATATTTAAATAATTTAAATACAGATTTATATATAGATAATTTATGTATAAATAATGTTCTGTTAACATAATAATGATAATTATATAACTGATCATTATGCAAAATGAAAATTGTCTGCATCAGTCGCAAGACTCAAGAGCCAAGTAGAATCTCTCTCAAATAATTTCAATAAGTCGTGATTAGCATTTCTAGCATTTTTAGTTTCTTCTAACTTGTTCGCTATTCCACGTTTCATTTACACGTTTTCCCCACAAATGTATAAAATCCGCAAGACATAAATAGAAAACAATAACAGAAGAGAAGTTCACACTTATACATCTTCTTAGACTTATTTAGATCGGGTAACAATGTTTACTCGGTTCTTGCCCGGTCTGCTCTCCGGTCACGTGACCGGATCCGTCAAATTATTATTTCGCGCAAAGATCTGTCGCCTGGTTATTAGAAAAAAAAACCGCCCCGTTCCCGGTTGTACGCAATATTTAACTCACGCTATTTCATCTTACGTCGCGCCGACACCGTCTGCGGGTTTCTTGGTGAAAGAGGCACCGAAAAGAGAGGGCGGCTGATTCCCGAATCCACCCTCTATAGGAAACAGCAAAGACCGATCGACTTGACTACTCGTTATCGCGATCGCTCTCATGCTCGCGAAATGAGGCTGCGTCTGATTGGCGCGCGGAATCGCTCACAAACGGACGTAATTTCGGCGGCCGGAGGGTTACGGCTTCTTACGGGGGGGTGCGAAAATTACAGGCTGCCCCGCCACACGTCCTTTCATCGGGATCGATATTCGTGCACGCCGAAGGGGGTCCCACCTAGCCCAAGTGTTTTGGACAAAATGACACCACGAATCACTGTTCAATTACTGTTTAATTTTCGCGGCGGCGTTGGCGTTGGCGTCGGCGTCAGCGTCGGCGTCGCCGGCGCGCGTGCACCCGCTTAATAAATCGTCGGCTGCATTCTGGGCGGACGTTGCCATCGCGCGCACCGCGCCTATCCAGCTGCGATTCCTCGCGCTAATCCTGCGAGGAATACACGATTTTAATTCGGTAATACGCGGCCCGGATTTATCGAACGTCGACCGTGCCTTTTGTGGCTTGATTTGCGAGGGAACCCCGCGCGTGCAACGTTACACTGTGTCAACGCGCCCCGGCCGGCCCGCGCCGGGGATTGCTCGCGTGCTCCGGCTCGAAACGAATTAATCTTGCTATTTTGCATTGTCAAGGGCACGAGGCCGGCCGATCATGAATTGATCACCGGTGTGAATTTAAGCGTCGAAGAGACGTCGCTGGTTTTCGAACGGCCTCTCTGCGCGAATTACGAGTTTCGAAAGAGTTTCGGCGTCGCATTACTTTTTCGACAATTACGCGGAATGATGTCACAATTTCAAGAAAATTTCGGTTTACTCGTTTCTTCGATACTTCAGTTTTACTCGTTAACTCTTTGAGGCTCGCTGGGATTAAAAATGTCCCACTTTTTTGACGCACGATGGAACATTTTTAGGCCCATTTCAAAATATTTAAGTCCCACGCTGTAACAATAAATTGAATTGTATTATTGTTATAATTATTTTTGGTGTGTTTTTATATTGTATGATTCCTTTGTGAATAATTTTGTTTAGTTTAAAGAGCAATATTTCTGTGCGAACTATTGTCTATTTTATTTTCTGAAATTCTGTGCCTCGAAGAGATAAACGGACAATAGAATGTAAAGTTCACGTATTTGTGAGAAAAGAAACATGAAAACAAATTCGACAGGCTCGGAAATATATATAAAAAAAAAACAAGGAAACGCTAGTAATTTGCGATCAGAACTTTAAGCGATAATATCTCGAGAGTAAAAACATGTTTATTACATGCGGCGTTTAGTTTTCTCAATGTATAAATCTGATGATCCTTTAGGTACATTTGTCATTTGTTCTTTAGATTCGATAATGAATTTCAACAAAGAAATATTTCGAGAGGATTTTACGCGAGATCTCAATCCTTTGCACTCGAAGCCAAATCAACGCAAAATTTAATATAGTTTTTCTGAACCATGGTAATACTATTGGTGTATAATATTATATTATATGATATATTATTGTATTATATTATTATATAATGTAATATTATGTGATATACAAATATATTATATAACATATAACATATGAAATTGAATCTTGTGACTCATGCTACGATTACGCTTTCGACAGTCCTTTAAATATAAGCAAATTTGATTAATAAAATTATTTTGAAACGTGACGTAACAGTTTTTAATAGCGCCTCGGAGACGCCACGCGAGTGCAAAGGGTTATGTTTGAATATTTCTGCTATTATCACAAGATTCAACAATAGAAAATAACCCTAAAAACTGCTACTTTATACCTTACTTTTAAATAAATAAAATAGCCTACGCCCTTGGCCATGTACTTTCGTTTCTCCCAGGATTTTCTTTCGCATCTTTTCCTAAAATATCGTCACCATAAATCTTTGAATACAATCACCTTATAATTGCAACAACTAAATATATATATAAAGTAGCATACGCTCTTGGCCATGTATTTTCGTTTCTCCCAGGATTTTCTTTCGAATTCATCTCTTCCTAAAAGATCGTCTCACCATAAATCTTTGAATATAATCATCTTATAATTGCAACAACACTAAATATATAAATAAAGTAGCATACGCTCTTGGCCATGTATTTTCGTTTCTCCCAGGATTTTCTTTCGAATTACGATCACCATACAATTGCAACAACTAATCCACGCTTCTAATAAACACCGAAACCGCGACTGAATGAATAACTCCCGAGAAACGCGAGCCTCGATAATTTCAACGCTCGCAAAATCAAAGGATCGCCAGTAATTTCGGCGACTCGATCGACATAGCGTCGAAGCCCTCGAATATACGAATCCGCTGGTCGAAATTCGGTTAGATCGCGCAGGTAGCAAACAGCGTGGCAAGCGAGAGCCAGCAGGCACTGCATAGTTCGAGGAAAAGGAATCATCGTGGTGCATCGGACAGACGTTTCCCGGTTGAAGTTATCCGGGTAATGAGGGCCGAGACTCCCACGGGCTCGTCCGAAAAAACAACACGCGTATCCGAGCGGTAAGCAGCCCATTAGCGAAGAATTTTAACGTGGCTCACACAATTGTTGCGAGAGGAAAGGAGAGGAGCGAATGGAAAGCCAGCCGGCCGGCTGGCTGTTGCTCGCAGGAGAAAAAATTTGACTTCAAGTAGCGAAGAACGCGGCTCGCGAGTCGCAAGTCATCCACGGGGCGCGCTCTTTCTCTCTCTCTCTCTCTCTCTCTCTCTCTCTCTCTCTCTCTCTCTCTCTCTCTCTGTCGAGGGTTCTCGGCTCGGACGATTCCACGTATGTTCCATGACAAAGGTTCCACTGAAGGAAGCCCCCTTCCTGACAACAGGGCCCCATTGTCAGTCCCCGCTTCAGTCCGGGCGCCAATGAGGATATTCGTTAGAACAAGCTGCCAGGTAGGGAAGCGCGAGCCGCCTCGCGTCTTCGACATTTTCATTCGATCGTGCACGATCATCGCTCGACCCCTTGATACGCACGAAAGCGGTTCAGTTATTGGGCCCAATGACGCGATCCTGCGACTCGAACTTCGTCGAGCCGAAACGTCCACCAGGATCCAATCCGCCGTTGAATTCAGCGGTTGTTCTACGCTCGATTCTGCTGGGCTCTCGTTGCAGACATTTAATTCGAGGTTGCTACATTGCAAGGGGCCTGGCGATGCTCGTTGTTTTTGATAGCGAAGCTTCAATTATCAAGCATTCTTCTCGGCTAGAAAGTTCGCGGAAAGAGCATCGATCTTCAGAACGAGGCTTTAACCATCCGCCGGCTGGTTTTTCAGTAACGTGGCCTGCGTGACGTCTTTCATCCTGATTTCTTATTGTTTCGAGCTTCGAACGGGTCTGAAAAATTGCAGGAGCAATTATTGCAGTCTCTGATTCAAGATGCAAGCGATAATTCATCCAGATCTATGCACAGGTTTACGATATAAGTAAGAACTTGCCGGGAAGTTCGTGCGAGATCGAGGAAAATATTGGATCCATGCCTCGGCGATTCTTCTTCGCGGTCTTCGATTTGAGTGGTACGAAGTTTTTAGCGACTCTAACAGCATGCACGGATTTCCGCGCACTTTATAGAGTTTGCGGAAAAAGCATCGATTTTCAGAACGAGACTTTAACCAGCCGCCGGCTGATTTTTCAGTAACCAGCGTAACATCTTTCATCCTGATTTCTTATTGTTTCGAGCTTCGAACGGGTCTGAAAAATTGCAGGAGCAGTTATTGCAGTCTCTGATTCAAGATGCAAGCGATAATTCATCCAGATCTATGCATAGTTTTAGAATGTAAGTAAGAACTTGCCGGGAAGTTAGTGCGAGGTCGAGGAAAATATTAGATCGATGCCTCGGCGATTCTTCTTCGCGGTCTTCGATTTGAGTGGTACAAAGTTTTTAGCGACTCTGCCAGCATGCACGGATTTCCGCGCACTTTATGGAGTATTCTGAAAGTGGCGCGGAACATTCGCCGAGCGATGTATTCGGTCGTTTTAGGGAAACGAAGTTTCTCTCGTGGCGCGCGTTATGACAGAAAGAAAACGTTCCGCGCGCGAGAATGCCGCAGGAAAACGTAAGTGCATAAATGCTGCAGGGCCTCGCGTACTCGTTCATTAATACATGCGTTGCCGCGCGGCTGATCCCGGAAGAACAACCGGCTGCGCCCAACAAAATGGCGTTCCTTTCGAGAATTTCCGAGGAGGGACGTCGCCGTGCCGGCAGTCGCCGGCCGCGTAAAGCATCGCTCGTAAAACCGGATAAGAGGCTCGTTTCGAACTCGATACCGCTCGACAAAGATACTCGATTCCTCGATTACTTTGGTCGGACGTTCACCGCCGGAAAAATAGTCCGCTGTCGCTGCTGAATTATGTGGAAGATTCTGCCGGCAGTAAACCGGAGATACTTTTTCTTACGACCGCGAAAGACGGATGCGAACGTTGTCACCGGGAACAAAGACGGTTTCGACGTTGCAACTTTCGAACGATTTTACTGAAATTCGAAACGTTAACACTGAAATATACCGGCACGTAAATTTACGTTTCCCTATTCTGGCTTCCTAGGACGCGGGCCGCGTGGGTTTACGGTTTTCCATTCTGGCTTCTCAGGACGGGACAAGTGGATTTACATTTTTGCTGGAATTTTTATCAATGCTTTATTAACTTCTTGCACTCGGAGCTGTTTTAATTGTAAATCTAAAATAATTTTTCTGATATGCAGTATTTTTGTTTTATATGACAAAGTGCATTTTATGCATACGAAATTGTCTCTTGTGACTCACATAACAGTTAAGCTCTTAATAATTTTTTGTATTTAGACTTTGTTAATATAAAAATGATCTTAGAACGTGATACAACAAATTTTAATGGTGCCTCAGAATCACCACTCCAGTGCAAAGGGTTTACTAATATATTATTTTTTATATTATTATTTATTATTATTTAGTTTGTTATTTATTCATTATTTATTATTATTAATTTTTTTTTAACTTTATTAATATATTATTAATACTAGATACGTGAATAAATTACTTTGTAAAATTTCATCAGAAATGGCGTCGATTTAATGAAACTGCAACGCTTTGAAATCGTACATACATGTTTATTTAATTCTGTTAAAAAATGCTCCAAAACCGAAAAGGACAGAGAAAAAAGCAACCCGTCCGTTAAGTGTTATTATTTCACCGATAGCTGCGCAATATGCAGCATTAATTTATGAACAGAGGCTTTTGTCATTGCCGATCGAACGACTGGTTCCAGATGTTTGATTTTTAAATTACAGAAATTATAAAAACACTGGGAATTTTTGTCATTGTTTTTTCTATTTATTTATACTTATTATTTATATGATGTTAACCCTAGGTAAGAGGTTAAGGTCTGCTTAAGGGAGAATCATGTAGTACCAAAGATCATTCAGTATGTATAATACCGTTAAATCATACATTTAGGAATTTGAAAAAGTATAATATACAATATTTATAAAAAAACATTGTTCGAACAAAAATACGTGTTTGAAATTCTGTGAACATTTTTTCTCTCTCCCTTAACTATGTCAGGGTTAAGAAATATGTACTTCGAAGAATTTTCATAACCGTTCATAAATTTTCATAAAAAGATAAAAATTTTACTTTATCATTTTTTTCTCAAGATCATTCCAAGTGATAGCAAAATTATGAAAATATATTTCGGTCCGTTTCTAATAGACCTGTATCTTTAACATTTAAACAAAATCCAAGTCATTTCGTCCAGTTTTAAAAAAGTTACTGCGTTTTGAATTATACCGATAGCTTTAACAATTAAAAAAAAATCCAATTCATTTGTCCCAGTTTTAAAGAAGTTATCGCGTTTTGAACTATACCGGTAGCTTTAACATTAAAAAGAAAAATTCAAGCCATTTGGTCTGCTTTTTAAAAAAGTTATCACGTCTAAAAAGGTGTTCGAACACAGGGTTAGCAGACACTATAAAAAAATCATCGTGTTCCTCACATTCTTATTCGAAACAACCACGTGATCCACCTAAATCTCGCCAGTGAACGAAATTACCAAGAACCGACTGGGAATCCTCGTTACTTATCTGTCCGAAGAGGAGGAGGAAGAGTAGAAGGTGGAGGATGGTGACAGGTTGGTGCCGTATTTAGACCGATTAAGGTATCAAAAGGTGTCTGAGAATCGCGAAAGATCAGCCCGCGGGCCGGCCGAGAAATGTCTTCGGGCGACACTCGTGTCGTTCGCGAGGACAAGCAGAAAATTAAGCGCTCGTGCTTCAAGAAGGAAAGTAATCGGCGAAATGAAGCATAATCCCCGGCGGCATTACGAATTTTCATTTTTAATTCTCTCGTTTCCGCGCGCAATTCGTTGCTGCGGGAGTGGCGCATTAACCGGCGAGGCGAGGCGAGGCGAGACGAGGCGAGACGACAAGCACAAAACGGTTCGCCTCTTCCTCCCTCTCGACCGCTACCAAAATGGCCCGTGACAATAGCGAAGAAGACGTCGTCGAGCGTCGAGCGTCGAGCGTCGAGCGTCGAGCGTCGGTGTCGGCGTCGGCGTCTGCTTGGCCGCGCGGGCGCGGGCTCAACCACATGGTCCATCGTGTTCGCACCGAATGAAATCACTGGATGCGAGGAGCGAGGGTCCTGGGCCGGTCGTTTCAAGCGATGAACAGGAAGAAAGGGAGGAGAGAGCTGAAAGTTTGGCTCGTTTCGAGGATATAATCTACCCGCGCCGTACCGCGCGCGGCGCGCCGAGAAGAAAGTAACGAGGAATCGAGTTACGTTCGCGGCCCCCCTCCCCGCCCCCAGCCCCCGGCCTCTTCAACCCTCTTCCGCTCGACTTCGATCTCTTCTTGAGGTTCTCCGTTCATCGTGGCTCGTCCTCTCCCGCAAAGAAGCCTGACTAAGAAAGGGTAATGGCGCGGAAACGGCTCAAATGACCCGCGAATTTTCACCGGACGAGTTTTCCCGCTGCTTGTGTTTATGTTTAATAGGCGGCCCGCGTCGTAAGTCGACATAAATTATGCTGCGATATTACCATTCCTACGGCGAATTCATGGAAATGCCCGTTTATTGTCCGCTTAACAACTGACGCCCCACCGGATATGATGATCCCGGGTCTATTTTCATCTCGAGCATTAGCACTGCGAATCGATTAATTATAGGACAAAGTAGTTTCGCGGGAAATACTTTGACTACGGTTTCTTCGACTTCTGATTGCCTGCGAGCCACCGATCAATTCAGCTGGCAAACAAAAAGGGACAATTTGGGAAGAGGAGATGCGATTATTCGAGCCTCGCGGCTCGTTTTTCTAATTGTTGTATGTTATGAGAACGACAAGACTGAAATTATTTGTACTGTATACAAGCTTCATTATCGCATACGCTTGGATTGATTCAATCATTTCCTACAAAAGAGTTCTTGCAATTTCAACGCAATGAAATAAAATACGTGAAATTGATCGTTTCAACCGGCTTGGTAGGTTTAGCGTTTAACTTGTCTTACTTTGCTTCAGTTTTTCGTTTTCGAAGAAAGAATTCTGCAAATTGATTTTTCTATGTTGCAAAAATACAGAACGAACGTGGTTAAATAACTGTAATTTCTCCCTAATTCGCGCTCAAATTGCGCACAAAGATGGACAATTTGGGAAGAGGAGATGCGATTATTCGAGCCATGCACCTCGTTTTTATAATTGTTGTCAATCGGCAACTATAAAAATCAGCCGCAAACAATCGTATCTCCTCCTCCCAAAATTGTCCATTTTTGTTCACAAGCTGAAGGAAAATTAGGGAGAATTTACTGCGACCGTAAGATCATCGTTAGATTCTATAGCCCTTAAAATGTATTTTGCAGTATCACCTAGTTCTTTTTCTTTTTCATTTAGTGTTTAAGGTCTCATCGGCTCTCTTAGGCTATTAGAAACCACGTTGGAGGAGTATGAAATTAAATAAAATTGTTTGGTCTGCGATTATACCAAATGGTGAAGTTCGACGTCTTTTAGAAAGGCTAACACTCTTTTGCACGAAGCTGCTGTTTGTAGCACTTCTGGGAAATTTGGCAAACGATGTTCTACCCATTTCTGTCTGTATTTTTCACGGTTGCTCAAAATATGCTCCACAGAGTTTCGAACATTGCAGAGTTCGCATTGTGCACTTATGTGAAATGCAAACGTAAGAATTGTATAACATTTACAGAACTGTATAACATTTTGTATAACAATTGTGTAACTGTATAACAATTACAAGAACTGTACAACATTCACAGTAGCGTGAAATTTTGGTACTGTCTGTGCTTCAATTTACGACATTCGAACCATTGACACGGAAAACTCCCAGTCGTCGTCAGTCATTTCGACGGAAAATTTGATGTATAGAGATCCACGGTTCGATGATATTATGACATCTTTTTTTATACATTCGATAACTATAAATACGAGCCATAAGGCTCGAATAGTCATATCTTCTCTTTCCAGATTGGTCATTTTTGTTTACAAGCTTAAGGAAAATTTGGGAGAATTTATGGTAAGGTCTGTTTACGATTTCTTCAAGTTTTCACGACACTGCAGTGAACGATCGAGTCTTTAATTGCTACGATCGAAAAGAAGATTGATGAATTATAGAGAAAAGAACATTTATAGAAAGTTTTGTCTTCAATCTGTTTAAATTCTGATGACCAGATCTTTATGACTACCTTCATGCAAAATAAAATTTGTCCGATCTAATCGTAACAAGCATAAATTGCTATTGCGCAAGTGCCATTTTTCCTTCAATTATTCTAATGAAAAGTTGAAAATAATGTTACAGTGTCCTTAAATTCTTTCAATGCTTTCAGAGTTTTGCAGTTCACGCAATAGTTATTGTCATAAACGCATAAAATTCGCCGATGACGAATAAACAATAAAGTTCCAATCTACTTTCTACATTTACAACAAATAATTGAGTAATCATAGGTAAAAGAATATTCGTAGAAATGTTTGACTATTTCATTTTTATCCCCAGGGTTCGAACAGAGAAACGATTAATTATAGAAAATAGAACGGCGTTCCTTGGATAATATTTCGAGAGGACAAAAACCGAGAGGAGCGAAAATTTGTTTGTTCGAGGAATTACCAGCGGACAGAGCGGAATTATACGATTCCTGAAAGGTTGCCTGTTAGTTCGGTTCTGAAGATCTCGTCGCATCGTTTTCTGAAAAACTCAATTCTCCGCCGGCCAGGCACGACAGGTGGATATCCTGGATAAAAGGCTGAGAAGGACTCCACAGTTCGAGTGGCTAGGGAAGACGTTAACACGTTCTAAAGGCCGTGCTAACGCTGTGTAAACAACGGTCTCGGCGCTGAAATTAGGCCCTCTCGGTCGGGCAAAATAAATATTTTCGCGTCGAACCATCGTTAACGGATTACGAATATCTTTCTTTTTGTTGAGCCGTCGAGGATCCGGTGGAGAGCGTCAACGGTGACTTCGATCTCAAATTATGTGATCAAGCGAAGGAGAGAAGGATGTGATAGTCATTGATTTAAATGTAAAATCCTTTATGAGATACGCGGGTTCATCGAGGAACGGATGGCAAGAATTTTGGACCGATATTACCGAGACTTGACACATCGATTGACAATAATAACCAAAAAAAAAAAAGTACATTGAATTAGTGCACGTAGAAAGGATAGGATAAAAAGTGTTTCTTTAAATACTTTCAACGTAAAAAAAAACCGGCAAATTGACGCATAGTGATCCAATGTGAACAACTAAGTTTCTGTCTATGACTTTAAATCCTGCGAAAGGAATATTTAAACATTTAAGCTCCGAACGCAAGTGTTTCGGCATTTCAAATTTGATGATCGTATAGACGCTATTTCATC
Source organism: Megalopta genalis (assembly GCF_051020955.1). NCBI lineage: Eukaryota > Metazoa > Arthropoda > Insecta > Hymenoptera > Halictidae > Megalopta > Megalopta genalis. The sequence goes on along the minus strand of NC_135020.1, from coordinate 11,737,153 downwards.
ATTTAAGATGGAATATTTTATCTCGAGTTTCAGTTTGTTCGAATGACAGCTCGAACTTTTTCCTATAAATATTCAACTACCACAAACGGAAATCAATTGAACCATGGAACTTTGAATATGAGAATTTTGTGACGAAATTAATGCTAAATCAAACAAGAAAGAATTAGTTTGACTATCTTGTATACAGATGGATAGATTGCTAAATTGATAATATAAATTGATAATACTAAAGTTGATTTGAAATTTTGAACTGAAATAACAAATGGCGAACTCGAAAGTTCCTCTTGAGTAACGAAACACAAAGTTAGAATTTCCAAGTTTTGACTTCATAAAGATGGATGATTCTGGAGACGATTTATTACAGTAATGTCTCCCTAATTGTCGCTCAGATTGTCCACGAAAATGGATAATTTGGGAAGAGGAGAAACGATTGTTCGAGCCTCGCAGCTCGTTTTTTTTATGGTTGTTGACAATTCGTGACTATAAAAATGAACCGCAAGGCTCGAATAATCGTATCTCCTCTTCCTAAATTGTCCATTTTTGTGGACAATCTGAGCGTCAATTAGAGAGACATTACTGTATCATGTCCAAGATCGGCAATATATATGTTCGTTGTTCTAGCTTAAGCTCTCCCAGATAAAACAATAGAATGTATTTATACGCATCGCTCTGATCGACGTTCTTTACCCTTCATCGCCTGCAAATACACCCTTATCGGCTAACCCGACAACGTATTAGTGATAAGCAGACTGCCGATATCGTGCATTTATGCCAAGAATGAGTAAATCGAATAAAAAACAGTAAAAACAATTGAGGAATTTCGAAACACTACTGCATTATTTTGAACTCGAAATAATTCAAGGGAGAATGAAACAATGAAAACGAACAGTTTTTATTTTGCATACAAGTTGATGCCGTTTTTTATCGCGATATTAAAAACTCATTTTCATGGTATACAAATATGTAACCAGAGAGGCGTTTCCACATCTCTTTTCCACTTTTCGGCGAAGACGTAATGCCGTTACTATCAAATTAGGACATACAATTATTTGGAATTATTTGGACATTCGTGTTATTCGTGTAATTCTTTTTACACGTTTTTTTTTCGCCACATCCAGCCTGACGCTATCACGATAAAAAAGAATTGCATCGCTTAATTGATCCCATTGAGCACAGTGTATACGTCTGCAGCAATTATTTGACTACTCGGAAGCAATACAAAGTACAGAATTCCTTCGTAATCCCACCCTTTTTTTCAGCGGCATTGCTCTGCTTCACGAAACTCGTGCGGCATCGGGTGTCAAAACTGCATACGCGCTTCGCACACGATGATTCGCCGTGTACAAATGCAACGCATCCTACCCAGTATGACAATCGATAACCATAAAAAACGAGCCACAAGGCTCGAACAATCGTGTCTCCTCTTCCCAAATTGTCCATTTCTGTGGACAATCCGAGCGTCAATTAGGGAGTGCATTACTGTAAAGTGTTCTCCTCGATCGTCTCGTCTCCACAGAAAATCAGTCGCGCAGATTCAATTTCTCTTGCTATTTCTACAGCTTGCCGCAATGTCCCCATAAAATGCGTCGAGCAGAGTAAAAATGGATGCGCGACGTGCAAGATGACCCGACGCGTCCACCATATTTTCCGATGATCCGGCGGCGAAAGAACCGTCGAAAAGCCGAAAGATCGTCGAGCGGTAGGCCAGCGCCCGCGGGATCGTCGTCGGCTGGAAATTTCGTGGCCCCGGTCCGTGCCCAATTATTGATTTTGTCTTTTCGATGGCCACGGCCGCGACAGGAAAGCAATGCACGCGCACAAGCGCACACTCGCGCAGAGAGGCCACGCACAGAGGGGGGTTCCGCGTGTGTGTGTGTGTGCGTGTGTGTGTGTGTTACGCGCCAGAGGGGGTTACAAAGCTACGGAACGCATTAAATACTCGAGAGCGCAGTGTCCTCGGATGAGCTTTACTTGCACCCACACCGAGCCGGGGCGAGCCGTGCCGGGCGAAGCCAAGCCGAGCCGTGGCGAAACCGCGGGAACGCGGAGAGCGCGTCGCGCGGCCGCGTTCGTTCGTTCGCACGCGCACAAAGACGGGGCCTAAATTGATTGCGTCTAAAATCCAACGAGCTTTCTCGGCTTTTCGTTGCCAGCCACGAGCCGAGGACACATCCGCGAGCGAGCCGCGCGGACGAGCTTACGACCTTTGTTGCCGAGCGAAGAGTGCGTTTCACAAAAAAATATATAACCTCTCGCAGAGAGCTGTTTTCTGTTTTTCCTCTTCCTATTCCTCTCCTCTTTCTTTCCCCCGACCGTCCTTACCGCCGACGCGAATGTATCACTCTTCTGGAAACGGATCACCGGCACCCGCGAGGGGGCGAGGGGGACGAGCCAAGTCGAGGCAGCCGGCCTCGACGGGCAACGTTTGTTCAGGTTTTTGGAAAGTCGAAGGTTTTTCGATCGTCGGGAATCTTTTGCACTCGCGCTCTCTTACTCTTGTTCTCTCTCTCGCGCGCGGTCTCTTACTCTCGTTCTCTCTCTCGCGCACTCTTACTCTCGCTCTCGCTCTCTCTCGCGCTCTCTTACTCTCGCGCCCTTTCTCCCTCTCTCTCTCTCTCTCTCTCTCTCTCTCTCTCTCTCTCTCTCTCTCGGAAAAGATGAAAGATGATGGTCCCTTGAACTAGAATGTTTGTAAAGATTTTATGATCTTACCGAATGTCGATACGGATTTGATAATCCTGCCGATTTTCAATGTTTAGTAGCTGTGCAATTATCTGCTCATTTCCCGCTGCTTTGTAACATGACGCACAAGAGAATGGACAATTTGAGAAGAGGAAATATAGTTATTCGAGCTCGTTTTTATAGTTCTTGACAATCGATAACTATGAAAACGAGCCGCAAAGCTCGAATAATCGTATCTCCTCTTCCCTAATTGCTCCGAGCCAGTTGCGCGCTACAGTGATTTCTCCCTAATTTCTCCCTAAAATCGGGAACAGGAGATACGATTATTAGAGCCTTGCGTCTCGTTTTCATAGTTGTTGACAATTGGTAACTATACAAACGAGTCGCGCGAGGCTCGAATAATCGTGCCTCTTCTTCCCAAATTGTACATTTTTGTGCGCAATCTGAGCGCGAATTAGGGAGAAATTACTGTGTTTCGAAAGTTGAATCAGCACGTGCAGATGATGTTCCACGGGCCGAAGAAGTTTGAATATATCAAAAAGATGTCGTATCATCGAACCGTGAATCTTTATACATCGAATTTTCCGTCGAAATGACTGACGACGACTGGGAGTTTTCCGAGTCAATGGTTCGATTGTCTTAAATCGAAGCACAGACAGTACCAAAATTTTATGCTACTGTGAATTTTATACAGTTCTTGTAATTGTTATACAGTTACACAATTGTTATACAAAATGTTATACAGTTCTGTAAATGTTATACAATTCTTACGTTTGTATTTCATATAAGTGCACAATGCGAACTCTGCAATGTTCGAAGCTCTGTGGAGCATATTTTGAGCAATCGTGAAAAATACAGACAGAAAAGGGTAGAATATCGTTTGTCAAATTTCCCAGAAGTGCTACAAACAGCAGCTTCGTGCAAAAGAGTGTTAGCCTTTCTAAAAGACGTTGAATTTCACCATTTGTTATAATCGCAGACCAAACAATTTTATTTAATTTCATACTCCTCCAACGTGGTTTCTAATAGCCTAAGAGAGCCGATGAGACCTTAAACACTAAATTAAATAGAAAAAGAACCGGGTAATACTGCAAAATACATTTTAAGGGCTATAGAATCTAACGCTGAACTTACGGTTACAGTAAATTCTCCCTAATTTTCCTTCAGCATGTGAACAAAAATGGACAATTTTGGGAGGAGGAGATACGATTGTTCGCGGCTCATTTTTATAGTTGCCGATTGACAACAATTATAAAAACGAGGTCCATGGCTCGAATAATCGCATCATCTCTTTCTAAATTGTCCATTTTGGTGCGCAATTTGAGCGCGAATTAGGTAGAAATTACAGCTATTTAATCACGTTCATTCTGTATTTTTGCAACATAGAAGGATCAAGAATAGATTTGCAGAATTCTTTCTTCGAAAACGAAAAACTGAAGCAAAGTAAGACAAGTTAAACGCTAAACCTACCAAGCCGGTCGAAACGATCAATTTCACGTATTTTATTCCATTGCGTTGAAATTGCAAGAACTCTTTTGTAGGAAATGATTGAATCAATCCAAGCGTATGCGATAATGAAGCTTGTATACAGT